>NC_083445.1:1236912-1504487 GCF_020745735.1 Hemiscyllium ocellatum | reverse complement strand
GGGTCGGTGTGGGGATGGGGGTAGGGGTCGGTGTTGGGGAGGGGTGTAGGGGTCGGTGTGGGG
The DNA here is from genome assembly GCF_020745735.1 of Hemiscyllium ocellatum. Lineage (NCBI taxonomy): Eukaryota > Metazoa > Chordata > Chondrichthyes > Orectolobiformes > Hemiscylliidae > Hemiscyllium > Hemiscyllium ocellatum. The sequence continues at coordinate 1,504,424 of NC_083445.1, read as the reverse complement.
ATGGGGGTAGGGGTCGGTGTTGGGGAGGGGTGTAGGGGTCGGTGTGGGGATGGGGGGTAGGGGTCGGTGTTGGGGATGGGGGTGTAGGGGTCGGTGTGGGGATGGGGGTAGGGGTCGGTGTTGGGGAGGGGTGTAGGGGTCGGTGTGGGGATGGGGGTAGGGGTCGGTTTTGCGGAGGGTATTGGGGAAGTTCTGTGGGGGCTGATACTGAGGGGCTCTGGATAACAGTCTGACCTGTTTACAGTCACAGGGAACGGTCTGTGGTTCTGGCAGCTGGAACTTTTAAACCTCTCCAACTTCCTTCAATCCCAAAGTCTGTAACTTTGAAGATCTGAGGTGGAGCTCTGGGAGCTGGGGGTCTCCGAACGATGAGAAGAATTCCAGGGAGAAGTTATTTTTAAAACAAAGGTTTATAACCAGACAGGATGGGAGTCAGGTGAGGGTTGGAGGGGGGGAGCTGTGTTTGAAGTCTGACATTTAACTGCAGAGCTCTCAGTGTGAGCCAGTCCTGTCACACATTTTAAAGAGCAGCTTTCTGTCATGAAATCCCAGGATCCAGGCTGTGATGGGGAAAGGGAGCTTGGGCACCGTCAACAACAGCAGATGATCACCACGGTGTCTGGGAGAAGAGTGAGGATGCGATTCTGGTGACTGACCTGCACAATATCTGCCTGAGCTTCAGTAAACAGCAGCCAGGACCTCGCCCGGGCACAGGTACGTACAGCAATCTGAGATTCTCAACAGAGCTCAACAAACCACTTTCAACACAAAAGCTTTTCATCAGCTTGGCACAGGCCGAGACGGGGCAAATAGATTTCTGTTCCAGAAGTACGTGAGCGACAAGGGGTTTGAGTGTCTGACAAAATGCAGATTGGAGACAGCAATGGGGTTAGAGTCGAGGGACACCGGCTCAATATATTGCGGGCTTGGAGGGATAAAAAAACAACCAATCAGAGCCAGAACGCAACCTGGATACGACAGCGAGTGAGTTGGCGAGGAAAAGGGGTGATAGAGGGGTGCTGGGGAGGACAGAGGCTGATAGGGTGACAGGGAGAGGAGCTGAAAACGTGTCACTGGAAAAGCGCAGCAGGTCAGGCAGCATCCAAGGAGCAGGAGAATCAACGTTTCGAGCATGAGCCCTTCTTCCTGACAGGGAGAGGAGGGCAAGTGATGGGAAGGGGTTGATGATGAAGGCAAGGGAAGTCGAGGGGGTAATGGAGAAGGGTGGGGGTCACAGGGAGGGGAGAGCTGGCAGCAAGTGGGGGGTCACAGGGAGAGGAGAGCTGGCAGCGAGTGGGGGGTGACAGGGAGGGGAGAGCTGGCAGCGAGTGGGGGTCACAGGGAGAGGAGAGCTGGCAGCGAGTGGGGGTCACAGGGAGGGGAGAGCTGGCAGCGAGTGGGGGTCACAGGGAGAGGAGAGCTGGCAGCGAGTGGGGGGTGACAGGGAGAGGAGAGCTGGCAGCGAGTGGGGGTGACAGGGAGGGGAGAGCTGGCAGCGAGTGGGGGGTCACAGGGAGGGGAGAGCTGGCAGCGAGTGGGGGGTGACAGGGAGGGGAGTGGGTGACAGGGAGGGGAGTGGGTCACGGGGAGAGACAGGGAGGGGAGAGGGTCACGGGGAGAGACAGGGAGGGGAGAGGGTCAGGGGGAGAGACAGGGAGGGGAGTGGGTCACGGGGAGAGACAGGGAGGGGAGAGGGTCACGGGGAGAGACAGGGAGGGGAGAGGGTCACGGGAGAGGAGAGGCTGACAGTGAGCAGAGGGAGTGACGGGGAGAGGGGTTAATGGGGGAGGGAGTCAGAGAGAGACACCGTTATCAAGTTCTGTATTCTCCCACAAAAATCCTGGAGAAACCCAGCAGGTCTGGCAGCGTCTGAGGAGAGAAACGGAATTACGTTTTGGGTACAGTGACATTTCCTCAGAAGTTCCTCCAGTATTTTATTCTGGTATTGTCTGGTTTGCTCCAGATACCTCTCCTCAGTATTATTCAAATGGCTTGGAATAGTTTGACAAAACTTCACTGGGCCATTCGTTCAGGTAAATGAGGAGGCGCTCTCTCTTTCTTCCAGGAATCCTTGTCGGTTAAATAATATCACAATATCTTGTGCGTCTTCCACAGTCTGTCTACTCTTTAGTTTGGGTACTAAGCTGGCACATGAATAAGTGACATATCTGATGTTCTAGAATTGTTTTTCAAATACATTACCGAGTTTAATGGTGACCATGTAACTCCACTCAATTGTCAGAAAGCTGAAAATGTGTTGCTGGTTAAAGCACAGCAGGTCAGGCAGCATCCAAGGAATAGGAAATTCGACGTTTCGGGCATAAGCCCTTATTGTCAGAAAACCCATCTGGTCACTAATGGCCTTTTGGGATAGAAACCTGCCATTCTTTCCTGGCTCCCATGAGATTACAGTGATATATACAGACCTGACCGGCCATACCCACATCCCATCAACCCAATACGTTTTATAAAAAGCAGTTGGAGTTTGTTAGGATGTCACGAGTGATTTGTAAATGCTGAGTTGTAATTGTCTTTTGAATTCCAAGATGAAGAAGGAATGTTTGGAGGGATATGGGCCAGGAGCAGGTAAGTGGGACTGGATTAGTTTGGGATGATGTTCGGCGTGGAGTGGTTGGACCTAAGGGTCTAGCATCACTGTCTTCTTGTTTTAGTTCCGTGGTTGTGACTGTGAAATAACGGACTGCTCTCAGAATGACATCCAAAATGGTCACCATGAGCCACATCGCTCAGGCCAGGAAGGCAGTGGAACAACTTCGTATGGAGGCTGGCATCGAGAGAATTCAGGTAAGCAACTCCCAAACTGGGATTTACTTGTTAATAATCTGTGTAAAAGAATTAACCAATTAATCCTGTACTCTCCAAAACACTCTGATTAATCAAGTGATCCCAGACTAGGAATCCTAAACAAGGCAGACATTAGTGTAACAGGTAAAGGTGATCTCAGTTTAGGAGATCAGGATTAGAATGGGCTTGGATGGGGAAGATGTCACCAGTGGGAATGGTCTACATGCCCTCTTAGAGTAACCACAATGTGGGATAAGATATACAAGAAGAAATTCTGGTGTTTGTGACAAAGGGAAGGCGATAATCAAGGGTGACTTTAATCGAAACAGGAAACATCAGATTGGCATTGATACCTCGGACGAGAAATTCATGGAAAGCTTTTTAAATAGTTTCTTAGAGCTGCATTTTCTGGAGGCAACCAGAGAGCAGGTTAACTTATTGTGTGATGTAACAGGATTAATTATAACTGGGCACTTAGACAAGCTAAAGATAATCAGGAAGAATCAGCATGGTTTTGTGGAAAGGGAAATCACCAATTTATTGGAAGTAATAACATGTACGGTGGATTTACAGGAGCCACTGATGTACTGGACTTGGATTTCTAGAAGGTATTTGACAGGGTTCCCCATTAGTAGTCACTGTGCAAAGGAGCTCAGAGTACAGGGAGTAACATATGACTACTGATAGACTAGTTTACCCAAAGTAGAGAGTGTGTATAAAGATTCTTTTTCAGATTGACAGAGTGTGAAGTCCCGCAGGGGTCTATGGTGGGCCCACACCATGTAAATGATGAGATAAGGTGCCTAAACTCGCAGATGACCCAAAGCTCGCTAGGAAAGTGTAATAAAGAGGATATAACAAGGATGCAGACAGATATGGATCGCTTATGTGAGCGGCAAACATCTGGCTGGAGTGAAATGTGGGAAAATGTAAAGTTGTTCACTTTGACAGGAAGAATAAGGATTATGACTTAAGACTTCCCCCTCCCAAGTTCTCTGTTTAAAATTGGAGGTCAGAGGTCAGTCTTTTAGGACAGAGGAGGAATTTTGTTTTTCTCTCAGGATTGAGGTACTCTGGAACTTTCTATCTGAGAAAGCAGTGGAAATGGGCTCATTGAATATTCTTAAAGCAGAGCTGCATAGATTGATGTTAGGGAGGGAAATCAAAGATAATGGGGGTAGATGGGAATATGAATTCAAAACACGCACAGATCAGCCATGATCTTATTGAACAGCAGAGTAACGTAGGGCATGAATGGCCTACTCCTATTCCTAATTCCTGTATTCTCCAAAATGCTCCACAGATTAATTCGCCAATTCCCTACTCTCCATCAATAGCACAACCTCCCTCCCACCTTGAGGAGAGGGGATCAGTTAGCAAATAGCCCCTCAGGACAGGAGACTGGTTATCTGTCAGTCAGTGCAGTAAAAGCCACGATTTGGAATTGGTGTTGTCAATCAGAAGGGAGATCCTGGACTGTTCTCCTCAGCCCCAGGTGAATGGGTTTTACTCCAGCACATACAGCCACCTTCCAACATTGTCTGATTTTGCTTCAGACAGTGCTGGAGAAACTCAGCAGGTCTGGCAGCGTCTGTGGGGAGAACGCAGGGTTAACGTCTTGAGTCCAGTGACCTTTAGTCGGAAGGTACTGTTGAAGGGGTCACTGGAGTCAAGACATTGGGGTTCTTTTTGTCCTCCCCACAGAGGCTGCCAGACCTGCTGAGTTTCTCCAACACTTCATGATCATGTTTCTGATTTCCAGCACCTTCTCTTCATTCCAATATCGCCAGGATGTGGAATTGGATTAACAATGACTGACTTGAAGATCATGTGGCAAACTGGGGTCTAATTCTGTTTAGCTGCTTTGATCTTGAACATCTGAGTTGATAGCTCTATGCACAAGGCAACACCTCAGAATGTCCTCACTCTCAGTCCTTGCTTTCATTAATCTGGGTGAAAGTTGTAAACAGCGTTGGGGGGTGGGGGAGGAGTTTCCATATGGTAGGCATTGATTCTCATTTCAAAAAAGCTTCTTATTTCATGTTCCATTTCACACTTTATTCACAAACACACAAGCTATGCTGAGAAATAAATATCAGTTTCCAAGATGTAACACTACCCAATACACATTGATACAGAGTTACATCAACAGCAGAGCATCCAGTCAGAACATTCAGTGTTAATCATCCCCCTCCATCCCATCACCTTATCTCACGCTCTCTGATGTTCCCCCTAAAAACATCAACACGATGCATCTCAAACTCTCCATCTGGGAACAAGTTGCACATCCTCCTCCCTGTCTGAGAGTTGCTGATTGGGCTGTGGTTCTAATTCTGACCTTATCCCCACATGGGCCCATTCTCACTGTCTGCTCTGCCCTGGAAGGTTTTCCATCAACCTGCTCAGACACACATCTGGAACAGATCTGAGTTAAACACAAGCTTCCTTGCCCAGAGGTAGGGACATTCCCGGGAAGGGATCTTGTGCAGTGGTAGTTTCTGTACAGCAGTCACAGGCTTTTTGAAAAGGGCAGAAGACAGTCACACAGGTGATTGTAAAGAATCACAACGACTAACCACGCGAGAAGCAACACCTCAGATTCCTCAGGGATATTCCAGCGTGACTGTTCTCACCAGGAAAGTTCATTTTCATTACTGTCACTAACTGAGGATTTTCAGAGTAATGTGTGGAGTTCTGGTAGTCCTGCTACAGGAGGGATATTATTAAATTGGAGAGAGTGCAGAGATGATTTACAGCAATGTTGCTGGAACTGGAGGCTTTGAGTTATAAGAAGAGGCTGGTTAGGTTGGGCCTTTTTTCACTGGAGTCTCGGGCGTTGAGAGGTGACCCTACAGAGGTTTATAAAAACATGAAGGACAGGCTGAACAGGAAGGGTCTTTTCCCTCAGATAAGGAGAGTTCAAAACTAAGGGGCCATATATTCAAAGTGAGAGGAGAAAGGTTCAAAGGGGACCTGGGGTCGAACTTTTTCACAAAGAGTGGTTTGTCTGTGGAATGAACTGCCAGAGGAAGTGGAAGAGGCAGATACAGTTACGTTTAAAAGGTATTTGGACAGGTACATGGATAGGAAAGGTTTAGAGGGATATGGGACAACGCAGGTCAGTGGGACTACTTTAGTAGAGTGAAGGGTTGGTTTCTGTGCTGTTGACTGTTCAGTGTTCCATTAGGTTGGGTTTGTCCCATTCATACAGCTCATCTGTCTCCCATCTCCAATGTCTCACTCTCTCTCTGCTCTGGTCCCCAGATTTCCAAAGCTGCAGCTGATCTGATGCATTACTGCGAGGACCATGTAACAAATGACCCATTGGTGACGGGAGTCCCGAACTCAGACAATCCATTCAAGGACAAGAAACCCTGTATCATATTGTAACGACACCCAGGGCAGTACCACACTACCCAGTGGGACCACCCATCCAGCCTGAAACACTGATCCCTGCTTTAGGTTTCACCCCGTTATGTACTCCTCTTCCCCTTCCCCATCCCAAATCCCTGGAGCAGACATTGAGTGGGATGAAGCAGCCAACAGAAGGGGGTTGAAGATAACACAAGGACGACAAGGGACTGCATATCATGGAGAGGCCTGAGGGTCCCCCAGCCACACAGTGCTGTCCAAAGAGATGCCCATACAGAGACACTGTCTACAGTACTCCCCACCTCCTTCCAGCCATTGGCTGTGGCTCTGTGGAGTTGGGGATGGGGCTGGGCACAGGGTCAGGGGCAGCATGTGTTTAAAATCACCAATTTGGATCGGAACAGTTTTTTTTGACAATTAAACACGGTCAGGGTGAATCCGTACGATTATTAGATTAGACTTACAGTGTGGAAACAGGCCCTTCGGCCCAACAAGTCCACACCGACCCTCCAAAGAGCAACCCTCCCAGACCCATTCCCCTACATTCACCCCTGACTAATGCACCGAACACTACAGGAGAATGTGCAAACTCCGAGGCGAGAATTGAACCTGGGTCCCTGACACTGTGAGGCAGCAGTGTTAACCACTGAGCCACCGTCACTGAATCCTGAGCTGTCTCATATTTTGGCTGCATTCTCTGAATGTGTGTGTTGGTCTCAGGGAGGAGGGGACACATAATTCCAAACATCCAGCCCGCCCTCAGTCAGACAAAACAGCAGCCTACACGTGTCCGTGTGCAGCAACAGGGTCATCAACCAGCCATCACGGAGGGCATTGATGGTCAAGAAACAAATCTATACCCCTGACCATCGGCACTGCACTGCTCTTCTTCATATTAAGGCCAGGTTTTCATATCTGACAGCACAGTTTACTGAAACATTTCACTCAAAGAAAGGCACCTCTGACACAGACCGCTTCCCTCAGCGCTGACCCTCCGACAGTGCGGCGCTCCCTCAGCGCTGACCCTCCGACAGTGCGGCGCTCCCTCAGCGCTGACCCTCCGACAGTGCGGCGCTCCCTCAGCGCCGACCCCCTCAGCGTTGACCCTCTGACAGTATGGCGCTCCCTCAGCGCTGACCTTCCGACAGTGTGGCACTCCCTCAATGCTGACCCTCCGACAGCGCCGACCCTCTGGCAGTGCGGCACTCCCTCAGCGTTGACCCTCTGACAGTACGGCGCTCCCTCAGCGCTGACCTTCCGACAGTGTGGCACTCCCTCAATGCTGACCCTCCGACAGCGCCGACCCTCTGGCAGTGCGGCACTCCCTCAGCGTTGACCCTCTGACAGTACGGCGCTCCCTCAGCGCTGACCTTCCGACAGTGTGGCACTCCCTCAACGCTGACCCTCCAACAGTACGGCGCTCCCTCAGCACCGACCCTCTGGCAGTGCGGCACTCTGACAGCGCTGACCCTCCGACAGTGCGGTACTCCCTCAACATTGACACACAGACAGTGCGCACTCCCTCAGCGCTGACCCTCCGGCAGTGCGCACTCCCTCAGCACTGACCCTCCGACAGTACGGCGCTCTCTCAGCACTGACCCTCCGACAGTACGGCGCTCCCTCAGTGCTGATCCACCGACAGTGCCCACTCTCTCAGCACTGACCCTCCGACAGTACGGCGCTCCCTCAGTGCTGATCCACCGACAGTGCGCACTCTCTCAGCACTGACCCTCCGACAGTACGGCGCTCCCTCAGCACTGACCCTCCTGCAGTGTGGCACTCCCTCAGCACTGATCCACAGACAGTGCCCACTCCCTCAGCACTGACCCTCCGACACTCCCTCAGCCCTGACCCTCTGATAGTGTGGCACTCCCATCGCATTCCACATGAGACTGGTTTTCCTGGATTTTGTTTTCAAGTTTCTGGAAACCAACCCGAATTCTGAACTTCGGATTCAGGTGGGAATCTTTGCCCTTTCTGCCATAGGAACACAATGATCCACCGTGTAGGCTGTTCAAATCTTTTACCTTTATTAATAAATATTCTCCCAGTTGAAGTAATTTTCTGCCATTTGTGCATCGCTGCTTTTTCTGTTGAGCTGCTGCTCTGTGGATGTGAGAGAACACTGGGTGCCTGTGTCTTTAAACAAACGCTTCTCTCTCTCTCCATTTGTAACATGATACATACAGAGAGGGGACAAACCCGGCCTGTGCCTCCTGGTGTTAGAGAGCTCATACCTGAAGTAAATGGTATTTCTGCTTCAGAAACAGCAGTAAATCCAGTCAATCTCTCAGCAGCAACAAAGGGATGCTCCAGGTCAGCAAATATTCAAAGAATAAAACTTGCATTTCTAATCACAATGTTTACAAGCTCACAAAGTACTTTTCAAACACACTCACTTTGGGAACTCTGGAAACACAGCAGCCAATCTGAACAGCAAGATTCCACAAACAGCACTGAGGTTAATCACCAGAGAATCTGTTTTCGTGATGTTGGTTCAGGGGTATATGTTTGGTCAGGACGTGGGCATGTTTTCATGTCAACATTTCACAACTGTTTAAAAAGTCATTATTTAACTCCTTTGTAATGTAGTGTTTGGGATCATCTACATCCACGTGACTGGAAACCCAGCACCTCTGATTCACATCCCACCTTAACGGCGGCTATGACAGCGCCATACCCCCTTGGCTCGGCTCATGGATGTGAGCACCGAAGCCGTGAGAGGGATTTGAACATGCATTCTCTCGGGCTGTGACACCAACCTGAGAAATCCGACAGATGGGGAAACTGCAGCACCTGAGGTTCCTGTTGATATCACCAACTTACAGAGCACAGGCTGCCAAAAACTACAGCCCAAACCCCATCACAGGGACCTCACCTCGATCGGGGGGGGGGGGGAAGGTGGGTCTACACAGTGTAGTTGCCATGACATTGGGAGATTACCACTTACCAGTGCTCAGCTTAGCCACCAGTCAGTGCTGCAGGTTTAATACTCACGACAGGTCTCAGTGAGTGGCACTGACCCGTTGGCTAGTGTTAACCCTGTGAAATGTGTTCTTTTCTCAATCATACAGCAGCAAGACCTGTGGGTCAACCATTCCGCAGACACATTATCCTGTCTGTGCTTGGATGTGGGAGTACACTGGCTCACAAAGGGAGAAACAATCAGAGCTTTCCAGAAACTCACCCCAGGACAGAGGCTGGAGGAAAACCGTGGCCCAACTCACTAGCCATGGGCACTCGGTTCTACAGCACCAGCACCTCCCACCATCACCGTGGGAATCACCTCCCACCATCACCGTGGGAATCTGAGATGCAAGTGACGACCATAACAATATTAATGTATAAAGTGTCTCGATCAATAGGAATTTAATGCATTAGGACATTTGGCAGGAGGGAGGAGTTTGCAGTCACATGACATGAGGTGGTGTGTTTAAGAGGGGGAACCACCCCCTCCTGCCAAGAGCACCCGCCGCCTGCCTGCAGCCCTGGTAAAGGTGGAGTGGTCTGACAACCGAGTGCCCCTTAGGAACCCGAACCACACTCCGAACTCAAACCAGCCTCTTGGTCACTTCATGCTCCTCCAGATTTCCACAGACATCGACCCAGAAGCAGCTGCCAAGATGTCCCCCTCCACACTGATCTGAAACACACCAAGGTCACCATCACCCCAATGCTTCCCAACATTCCTTCAAACACACAGCCCCCTGCCCTCCCAATGCAACAGAACGGCTCTCTCCCCCCTCACCTCAAGGCAAGGTAGCCAATGGGCACAGACCCCTGGGTGTGAGAATGCCAGGGGTAAAGACAGTCTGCTTGAAGGCATTTGGTGATTCCTTCTCTGGTCAGTCTTTGTAACATGGGTGTGCCATTCGGTCCATCAAGCCAGCCTAGCCACGCACTATCGCGAGCTGTGACACCAAGGCCAATATTTCCTAGAAACCCATCGATTACTGTCTTGAATCTACTCAAGGATTGAGCTTCCACACGTCCGGAGTGGACACTTTCAAAGGGTCACTACCATCTGAGCGGGTAAATTCCTCATCTCAGTCTTTAACGGCCTACATTGTCCTGAGATGATTCCTCCCCCCTCACCCCGGTTCTAACGAGGCCAGTCCGTGGGGACATCCGGCCTGGAAGGATTTTATAAGTTTCAATGAGAGCATCTCACATCTTCAAACAGACCTCGTTTGCTCAAATCTCTTCCCATAAAACAATCCTCCATCCCCGGGATTATTCTGAGACTCCAGGTTTGAGGAAGGGTCACCAGACCTGAAACAGTAACACTGTGTCTCTCTCCACAGATGCTGCCAGACCTGCTGAGTTTCTCCAACATCTTCAGTGTTTGTCTTACATTGCCATCCTCTGGGGTTCTTTACTTGGTGTGGTTTTATTTTAATCCGGTGGATATCTGGTGCCCTGGGTCTACAGAAGGTAGACCCCTCGTTACACAAGGGATTTCAGAGTCAACACTTCTCCAGGAGAGGTCTCCCCAGGATTCTGCAGCATTTAATCCGAACTCAGATCCCCTTGCAACAAGCACCGTCAGAGCTGATAGACCACAAAGCCATGCCCAATCCAAACCCCCTCCAACACTTTCTGAAAGGGTGGGGCGAAGAGTTTTCTGGGCCATTGGTAAAACAGAGTCCACAAACCTACCCCAGGGTGAGGAGGAGTATGGCCCCAACAAGGAGCACTCTCAGTAGGAAATGGCAACTCCAAACTCACGCCACCCCCCCCCCCCCCCCCCAGCACACAATCCACTCAACATACTCACCCCATTCATTACATCAACGTGGGGTAAAGTGCAAATTGTGTGGGGGGGCTCTGTTGGCACATGCACCTGGAAAAGGAGAGAGACAGGTATCAGCTCCTGATCAACACAGACAATAAACCGACACGGTGAATCAAGCACCAACGTTCCACACACTGCAGCTGTGTACCAGCTCGAAGGTGGCAAAGGGACAGGGAGTGGTCAGCTGGAGGTGGGTCTTCAAATGGTAAAGTAATTCAGGATAAGAGCAAACTGGAGTCAGGGGAGCGTGACACCATTTCGGAGTGAACAGGTGAAGCACAGGGACCCCAGAAAGTGCACTTCACTCCTACAATCCCTCTGGATGGTGGGAGGCCCAATGGTTGACAAACACGATATGGGACAACAGCTGAATGCAGTTAAACTGCAGGTCAGTCTCGATTGATGTGAATCAGATGACCAGTGACCACAGCCTGGACTCTATACCCATCTCGAAGCCAGTGTACTCCAACTAGTAGATAGAATACAACATGGGGGTCATTGAGGAAACCAACGATCGCTACAGACCACGTCAGTGCCAAGAATCAGACCCTCAATAACCCCCTCGAGCTTACCTTGATGCTTTTATCAGTTGACGAAGTGTACAAGGTTCCGAGGGAGTGTTTGATCCCTGTGAGCTGGGAGCGGTGACCAACATTAAAACACTGAGGGAGAAGCCAAAGAAATGGTCACTGAGAGAGAAAGGTGGAAAGACTGCACTTTTTATATTTCTGTACTTTTGATTATGGTCTGAAATGGGGAAAGAATTGTTGAAGGATTGCTGCACCTTTTTAAAAGCAAAGTCCTTGACCCTCACTATTAGCACTATTTACACAGCTGCTGGTTCAAGGAGCATTTCCAAATGACCTTTGACAAGGTGCCGCACAGGAGGCTGCTAAATACCAGTCTGTGGTGTTGGGGCCAGTACTGGTGTGGTTCGAGGACTGGCTGACTAGCAGAGGTAGAGCGAGGAGAAAGGAGTCTCTCTCAGGATGGTATTCAGTGGGTCATGGATTCCTGCAGGGCTCAGTGTTGGGATCACAGCTACTCACATCATACTTTAACAACCTGGACGAAGGAACTGAGGGCACTGCTGCTACATTTGCAGGTGGAGCATAGGTGGAGGGACAAGTTATGTTGAGGAAGCAGGGAGCTACAGAAGGACATGGAGAGGCTGGGAGAGTGGGCAAAGAAGGGGCAGGTGGAAAACCATGTGGGAAAGTGAGAGGTTATGCATTTTTAGGTTGAGAAAAATACTATCCATGATTGAACAGCAGAACAGATCGGTTGGGCTGAATGGCCTAATGCCGTTCTACTACCTGTGGCCTATTGTAGTGAAAGCAGAGTTTGCAGATAATAGACAATAGGTGCAGGATTAGGCCATTCTGCCCTTCCAGCCTCACCACCATTCAATATGATCATGGCTGATCATCCTTAATCAGTATCCTGTTCCTGCCTTATTTCCATAACCCTTGATTCCACAATCCTTGAGAGCTCTATCCAACTCTTTCTTGAATGAATCCAGAGACTGGGCCTCCACTGTCCTCTGGGGCAGAGCATTCCACACAGCCACCACTCTCTGGGTGAAGAAGTTTCTCCTCATCTCTGTCCTAAATGGTCTACCCCGTATTTTTAAGCTGTGTCCTCTGGTTCGGCACTCACCCATCAGCGGAAACATGTTTCCTGCCTCCAGAGTGTCCAATCCTTTAATAATCTTATATGTCTCAATCAGATCCCCTCTCAGTCTTCTAAACTCAAGGGTATACAAGCCCAGTCGCTTCAGTCTTTCAGTGTAAGGTAATCCCGCCATTCCAGGAAATGACCTCGTGAACCTACGCTGCACTCCCTCAATAGCCAGAATGTCTTTCCTCAAATTTGGAGACCAGAACTGCACACAATATTCCAGGTGTGGTCTCACCAGGGCCCTGTACAGCTGCAGAAGCACCTCTTTGCTTCTATACTCAATCCCTCTTGTTATGAAGGCCAGCATGCTATTAGCCTTCTTCACTACCTGCTGTACCTGCATGCTTGCCTTCATTGACTGGTGTACAAGAACACCCAGATCTCTCTATACTGTCCCTTTACCTAAATTGACTCCATTGAGGTAGTAATCTGCCTTCCTGTTCTTGCCAAAGTGGATAACCATATATTTATCCACATTAACCTGCATCTGCCATGCATCTGACCACTCACCTAACTTGTCCAGGTCACCCTGTAATCTCCTAACATCCTCCTCACATTTCACCCTGCCACCCAGCTTAGTATCATCAGCAAATTTGCTAACGTTATTACTAATACCATCTTCTATATCATTAACATATATTGTAAAAAGCTGCGGTCCCAGTACTGATCCCTGTGGTACCCCACTGGTCACTGCCTGCCATTCCGAAATGGAGCCGTTTATCACTATTCTTTGCTTCCTATCAGCCAACCAACTTTCAGTCCAAGTTAATACTTTGCCCCCAATACCGTGCACCCTAATTTTGCTCACTAACCTCCTATGTGGGACTTTATCAAACGCTTTCTGAAAGTCCAGGTACACTACATCTACTGGATCTCCCTCGTCCATCTTCAGAGTTACATCCTCAAAAAATTCCAAAGATTAGTCAAGCATGATTTCCCCTTCATAAATCCATGCTGACTCTGACCTATCCTGTTACTACTATCCAGATGTGTCGTAATTTCATCCTTTATAATAGACTCCAGCATCTGTCCCACCACTGAGGTCAGACTAACTGATCTATAATTTCCTGCTTTCTCTCTGCCACCTTTCTTAAAAAGTGGTACAACATTAGCCACCCTCCAATCCGCAGGAACTGATCTGAATCTATCGAACTCTGGAAAATAATCACCAACGCAGCCACGATTTCTCGAGCCACCTCCTTCAGTACCCTGGGATGTAGACCATCAGGCCCCGGGGACTTATCAACCTTCAGACCTAACAGTCTCTCCAACACCAATTCCTGGCAAATATAAATTCCCTTAAGTTCAGGTCCTTCAGCCACTGTTACCTCAGGGAGATTGCTTGTGTCTTCCCCAGTGAAGACAGATCTGAAGTACCACTTCAATTCTTCTGCCATTTCTTTGTTCCCTATAATATATTCACCTGCTTCTATCTTCAAGGGCCCAATTTTAGTCTTAACCATTTTTTTGCTTTTCACATACCTAAAAAAGCTTTTACTACCCTGCTTTATATTTTTGGCCAGTTTACCTTCATACCTCATTTTTTCTCTGCGTATTTCCTTCTTAGTAATCCTCTGTTGTTCTTTAAAAGCTTCCCAGTCCTCCGTTTTCCCACTTATCTTTGCTATGTTATACTTTTTCTCTTTTATCTTTATATGTTTCTTAACTTCCCTCGTCAGCCACGGCCACCCATGCCTCCTCCTAGGATCCTTCTTCCTTTTTGGAATGAACTGATCCTGCATCTTCTGCATTATACACAGATATATCTGCCATTGTTCCTCCACTGTCATCCCTGCTAAGGCATTGCACCATTGAACTTTGGCCAGGTCCTCCCTCATAGCTCCATAGTTCCCTTTATTCAACTGAAATATTGTCACTTCCGATTGTACCCTCTCCCTCTCAAATTGCAGATTGAAGCTTATTGTATTATGGTCACTACTTCCCAATGGCTCCTTCACTTCGAGGTCCCTATCAATTCTGGTTCGTTGCACAATACCAGATCCAGAATTGCCTTCTCCCTGGTCGGCTCCAGCACCAGCTGTTCTAAGAATCCATCTCGAAGGCACTCCACAAAGTCTCTTTCTTGAGGTCCAATACCATCCTGATTCTCCCAGTCTTCCTGCATGTTGAAATCCCCCATAACAACTGTAGTAACATCTTTCTGACAGGCCAATTTCAGCTCATGATTCAACTTACATCCAACATCCAGACTACTGTTTGGAGGCCTGTAGATAACACCCAAGAGGGTCTTTTTACCCTTAGTATTTCTCAGCTCTATCCACACTGACTCTACATCCCCTGATTTTAGGTTCCCCCGGCGCTAGGGACTGAATATCATCCCTTGCCAACATGACCACCCCACCCCCTTCTGCCCGTCAGTCTGTCCTTACGATAGCACGTGTAGCCTTGAATATTCATTTTCCAGGCCCTGTCCACTTGAGGCCACGTCTCAGTTTTCCCCACAATATGGTATCTGCCAATTTCCAAAAGAGCCTCAAGCTCATCCATCTTATTTCTAATGCTTCGTGCATTCATGTATAGTATTTTTAATTTGTTACTGCCCTCACCCTTTCCATCAACTCCTATTTCACTCAACCTTACAGCATGATCCCTTTCTGAATTTTCTGCCTCATTGATACAGTTGTCTTTCTTGACTTCCCTTGTTCTAACTTTCCCTCCAATTTCCTTCTTAAACATCCAGTTTGTCCCCTCTCTCCAGATGAGCTGGAGCCGAGAGGGGTGTCTACAGGAATCTGCGGTTGGCAGTAAGGAGATGGTTGGTCTATGGACTAGTGACCAGCTATCCATGACAAAAGACTCCTGCCCAAGAACAGCTAGGTGATTGGCTCCCAGCTAAATGAACATTTTGAGGGCATGAATGTTTGGAAAACATCAGAGGTCAAGAGAAGGTGCTGTTGATATTTGCTGTAAAAAACATGTCACCCTGAAGCTAGCCTGTCTCTATCCTCTGCACAGGTGCTGTATGAGTCAGGGACCTTTCGAAGAGTGAAAGCGTCATCCACTACCTCCTGCACGTAGTGAATGTATCCAGTGAAGACAGATCAAGTAGTAGTGCTCAGGTCAACAAAACAATAATCGCAGCAAGTTGTGAACACCGACTCACTCAACTGCCTTCCCAGTTTCTCCATCCATCAGAACACCAAACTTTATTGTGAATGTTTGCATCTGTATAGAGGGAGAGCTTTATAAGGGGATTAAAATTTTCACCAGTAGACAACGGAGCTATGGGCGGCACGGTGGCACAGTGGTTAGCACTGCTGCCTCACAGCGCCAGAGACCCGGGTTCAATTCCCGCCTCGGGCGACTGACTGTGTGGGGTTTGCACGTTCTCCCCGTGTCTGCGTGGGTTTCCTCCGGGTGCTCCGGTTTCCTCCCACAGTCCAAAGATATGCAGGTCAGGTGAATTAGCCATGCTAAATTGCCCGTAGTGTTAGGTGAAGGGATAAATGTAGGGGAATGGGTAGGTTGCGCTTCGGTGGATCAGCGTGGACTTGTTGGGCCGAAGGGCCTGTTTCCACACTAAGTAATCTAAAAAAAAAGTCTGGTATCGGTCTTTCTGACATCTGGGTCTGAAAGTCAGGTCAGACGGAGAATTCTGCATATTTTTGACAGTCTTTACCTTTTGTGAGAAGAGCAGTGACCCGAGGGAGCGGGTTTATTGTCGACACTGTAAGGGCCAACAGATTTATCCTTTCAGACAATAAACTGGAAGGAAAGTCCGAGACTGTGACATCCCTAAAATACCAGGAGAGGTTTGCAACTTGAAAAAGTCAGGTGCCGTATATTTTTATCTGTACAAGATTGCGTTGCTTTAGGAATGTTACAACGTAATAGAAACACAGTGACTCGGGGAGTCTGGGAGTTAAAGAAACAATGACAGCCCTTGGATTAGTTCAGCTGCAGTCTGCCCCGCAGCACTGAGAAACAGCAAAGGGATTGTGCTAACAGCATGTCATCATTACTAAAACCAAAATAAAACACAAGAGATATCTCGTTAACTTGAGATCTGGACTTTTGATTGACAGAAGTTGTTTTCCCTGACAATATTTTTCCAGCCATAATATTTGTGTCTGATGTCTTTTGAGTGAATGCATGTATGCTTGACATGTTAAAGGGTGAGGGTTAAGTTGCATAGTCATGAAGTAATTTGTTACTTTCCTGACAATGATGGAAGCTGGTGTGAATTAGTTTTGCCCTTGAATAGCACTCAGCTAGGCCGATCACCTTAGCAGTTTAATGGAGTATTTACACATCTGTGTCAGCTCTAGAATAGTGAGACTTGATCATTGGGCATTCTGAGCAAATGGAACAGCTGCTTGCCTGGTTCCTGTTAAATACCCCACATTACAGAGCTAAACAGCATCAAGGCCCATCAATACCATCCCCCCTCTACTACCCCCCCCCCCCCACCCCCCCCCCCCCCCCCCCCCCCCCCCCCCCGGCCCGGTGTACCGGGTCTTACCTTGACGTGTTGAAAGCTGCCACCCTGTTCGTCAAAGACATGGACCAGCCCCCACTTGTCCCCGGCCCACAGTTCACCGTGAGCGTAAGACATGGTCGATAGATAGGAATCCAACTGAGACAGAGAGAGAGAGAGAGTGAGAGAGAGACAGATAGTGTATCAGAGAGAGAGAGAGAGAGAGAGAGATACTCTCACTCACACAGACAGATAGAGTGAGAGAGAGACAGTGTATCAGAGAGAGAGAGAAAGAGAGAGATACTCACACACACACAGACAGACAGACAGAGAGTGAGAGAGAGACAGTATATCAGAGAGAGAGAAAGAGAGAGATACTCATACACACACACACACAGAGACAGAGACAGTGTATCAGAGAGAGAGGAGACAGAGAGAGAGAGACTCTCACACACAGACACAGACAGAGACAGACACAGACATATAGAGAGAGAGAGAGAGAGAAATATAGACACAGAGAGAGATACAGAGAGTGAGAGAGAGATCTTTTGACCAGGAAGCAGTTACAGAGTTGAGGGGTGGATTGATGTGAATTGAGGTCTTACAAGGATTTACAAACCTGGGACAGTTTTTATATCACGGCTTTTCTCAGGAAAGTGTGGTCAGGTACCGGGTGGCATTTGACCAGGAGAGGGGAAGAATGTTGTTACTGCTTTAAACTCTCAGGGACCAGGTCAGTGCCGCTATCGAGATTAAACTCTGGGGGACAGGGTCAGTAACGTGACGGTGATTAAACTCTGGGGGACAGGGTCAGTAACGTGACGGTGAATAAACTCTGGGGGACAGGTCAGTAACGTGACGGTGATTAAACTCTGGGGGACAGGGTCAGTAACGTGACGGTGATTAAACTCTGGGGGAGAGGGTCAGTATCGTGACAGTGATTAAACTCTGGGGGACAGGGTCAGTAACGTGACGGTGATTAAACTCTGGGGGACAGGGTCAGTAACGTGACGGTGATTAAACACTGGGGGACAGGGTCAGTAACGTGACGGTGATTAAACTCTGGGGGAGAGGGTCAGTAACGTGACGGTGATTAAACTCTGGGGGACAGGGTCAGTAACGTGACGGTGATTAAACTCTGGGGGACAGGGTCAGTAACGTGACGGTGATTAAACTCTGGGGGAGAGGGTCAGTAACGTGACGGCGATTAAACTCTGGGGGACAGGGTCAGTAACATGACGGCGATTAAACTCTGGGGGACAGGGTCAGTAACATGACGGCGATTAAACTCTGGGGGACAGGGTCAGTAACGTGACGGTGATTAAACTCTGGGGGACAGGGTCAGTAACGTGACGGCGATTAAACTCTGGGGGACAGGGTCAGTAACGTGACGGTGATTAAACTCTGTCTGGATGTACCTGAAGCTTTTGGAGAATGTGATTTGTTCGTCGATCAACCACAACTAATGTCCGATCCTCACTGCCTGAAAGGACAAAGTGGTCATTGGCAGCGAGACACAGCACCGCGCTGGAGTGGAGCTTCCAACTGGACAACATTGGGTAACCAGCTGCAATACACAGGAACAAAGAACATTACAGCACAGGAACAGGCCCTTCGGCCCTCCAAGCCTGCACTGATCCATATCCTCTATCTAAACCGGTCACCTATTTTCTAAGGGTTTGTGTCCCTCTGCCCCCTGCCCATTCATGTATCTGCCTCGATGCACCTTAAATGACGCTATCGTTCCTGCCTTTACCACCTCCGTTGGTAATGCATTCCAGGCACCCACCACCGCCTGCAGAAAGAACTTCCCACACATATCTCCCCTAAACGTTATCCCCTCTCACTTTGAACTCCTGACCCCTCGTAATTCAGTCCCACACTCTGAGGGGAAAAAGCTTCTTGCTATCCACCCTGTCTGTCATCGACCTCAATCAGGTCTCCCCTCAACCTCCATCTTTCTAATGAAAATAAACTTAACCTACTCAACCTCTCTTCATAGTGAGCACCCTCCATACCAGGCAACATCCTGGTGAACCACCTCAGCACCCTCTCCAAAGCATCCACACCCTTCTGGTAATGTGGCGACCAGAACTGTGTGCTGTATTCCAAATGTGGCTGACCCAGAGTCCTATACCCCTGTAACATGACCTGCCAACTCGTGTACTCAATGCCCTGTCCGATGAAGGAAAGCACGCCATATGCTTTCTTGACCACTCTACTGACCTGCGTCGCCACCTTCAGGGGACAACGGACCTGCACACCCAGATCTCTCTGTACAGCAACTTTCCCCAGGACTTTTCCCACTCACTGCATAGTTTGCTTTCAGATTGCATCACATTTGCTCGAATTGAACTCCATCTGCCATTTCTCCACCCAGCTCTCCAATCTATCTATATTCTGCTGTATTCTCTGACAGTCCCCTTCACTATCTGATACTCCACCAATCTTAGTGTCACCTGCAGACTTGTGATTCAGACCACCTATACCTTCCTCCAGACCATTTATGTATATCACAAACGACAGCTTGGTCCCAGCACCGATCCCTGTGGGACACCACTGGCCACAGGTCGCCATTTGGAGAAACACCCTTCCACTACGACTGCCTGTCTCTGTTGCCCAGTCAGTTCTGTATCCATCCAGCTAGTACACCCTGGACCCCGTGTGACCTCACTTTCTCCATCAGCCTACCATAGGGAACCTTCATATGCCTTACTAAAGTCCACGTAGATGACATCTACATCCCTTCCCTCAACTAACATCGTCACTTCCTCAAAGAATTCTATTAAGTTGGGAAGACATGACCTTCCCCGTATAAACCCATGTTACTTATCACTGATAAACCCATTTTCTTCCAAATGGGTATATACCCTATCCCTCAGGATCCTCTCCAGTAGCTTCCCTACCACTGACACCAAGCTCACTGGTCTATAATTACCTGGATTATCCCTGTTACCCTTCTTAAACAAGGGGACAACATTAGCAATTCTCCTGTCTTCAAGACCTCACCCATGTTCAAGGATGCTGCAAAGATATCTGTTAAGGCCCCAGCTATTGGTTAGCACTGCTGCCTCACAGCACCAGGGACCTGGGTTCAATTCCCGCCTCAGGCGACTGACTGTGTGGAGTTTGCACGTTCTCCCCGTGTCTGCGTGGGTTTCCTCCGGGTGCTCCGGTTTCCTCCCACAGTCCAAAGATGTGCGGGTCAGGTGAATTGGCCATGCTAAATTGCCCGTAGTATTTGGTAAGGGGTAAACGTAGGGGTATGGGCGGGTTGCGCTTCGGCGGGTCGGTGTGGACTTGTTGGGCCGAAGGGCCTGTTTCCACACTGTAAGTAATCTAATCTAATCTAATCTAATCTATTTCCTCTCTCACTTCCCTCAATAACCTGGGATAAATCCCACCCAGACCTGGGGACTTGTCCACCTTAGTGCGGTTTAGAATACCCAACACTTCCTCCCTCCTTATGCTGACTTGACCTAGAGTAATCAAACATCTATCCCTCACCCCAACATCCATCATGTCCCTCTCCTTGGTGAATACCGATGCAAAGTACTTGTTAAGAATCTCACGCATTTTCTCTGACTCCAGGCATATTTTTCCTCCTTTGTCCTTGAGTGGGCCAACCCTTTCTCTAGTTACCCTCTTGCTCCTTATACATGAATAAAAGGCTTTGGGGTTTTCCTAAAGATATCTCATGCCTCTTTTTAGCCCTCTTAATTCCTAGTTTCAGATTGTTCCTACATTCCTGATATTCTTCCAGAGCTTCACCTTCAGTCACCTAGACTTTCTGTACACTTCCTTTTTCCTCTTAGCTAGTCTCTCACTTTCACCTGCCGTCCATGGTTCCATAACCTTGCCATTTCTATCCCTCATTCCCACAGGGCCATGTCTCTCCTGCACTCTAAGCAACCTCTCTATAAAAGCTTATCAAATCTGGATTTACCGTCAAACTGCTGCTCCCCATCCACATTCCCCAGCTCCTGCCAAATTCTGCTATAGTTGGTCTTCCCTGAATTTAGCACACTTTCTTTACGATCATCCTCGCCTTTGTCAATGAGTATTCTAAAACTTATGGAACGGTGATCACTATTCCCAAAATAATCCCCGACTGAAACTTCAACCACCAGGCCAGGCTCATTCCTCGATCCCAGCTCCAGGATGGCCCCTTCTCCTGATTATTCCCATAATGCTCTAGAAAACCCTCCTGGTGCTCCTCACAAATTCTGCTCCATCCAGAACACTAACACTAAGTGAATCCCAGTCAATGTTGGGAAAATTAAAATCTCCCATCACCACCACCCTGCTGCTCTGACATCTTTCCATATTTATACCTCGATCTCCCGCTCGCTGCTGGGAGACCTGGAGTATAGCCCCAACATTGTTACCACACTCTATTTCTAAGCTCTGCCCATATTGCCTCACTGCACGAGTCCTCCACACTGTGATATCCTCTTTGACCAGTCGTGAAATTCCTCCACCTCTTTTACATCACTCCCTATCCCATCTGAAGCATTGATATCCTGGGATATTTAATTGCCGATCATGCCCTTCCCTCAACCCAGTCTCAGTAGTAGCAATAATATCATACTCCCACGTACTAATCCAAGCCCCAGATCCATCTGCCTTACCTGCCACACTTCTTGCATGTACCTCAGACCACCTGTCCCTTTGTGTTCATCATCGTTGTTAAGAAAGCATATAGTATTTTGGCTTTCATTAATAGGGGGATTGAGTTTAAGAACCGCGAGGTTTTGCTATAGCTCTACAAGTCCCTGGTGAGACCACACTTGGAATATTGCATCTAGTTCTGGTCACCCTACTATAGGAAAGATACAGAGGCTTTGGAGAGGGTGCAAAGAAGGTTTACCAGGATGCTGCCTGGACTGGAGGGCTTGTCTTATGAAGAAAGGTTGAATAAGCTCGGACTTTTCTCTCTGGAGAGGAGGAGGAAGAGAGGAGACCTGATCGAGGTGTACAAGGTAATGAGTGGAATAGATAGAGTCAATAGCCAGAGACCTTTCCCCAGGGCAGGATGATTGGTACGAGGAGTCAGAGTTTTAAGATATTAGGAGGATGGTATAGAGGAGAGTTGTGAATGCATGGAATGCGTTGCCAGCGATGGTGGTGGAAGCAGAGTCATTGGGGACATTTAAGTGACTGCTGGACATGCACATGGATAGCAGTGAGTTGAGGGGTGTGTAGGTTAACTGATTATATTTTACATTAGGATTAAACCTCAGCACAACATCGTGGGCCTGAGGGCCTGTTCTGTGTTGTACTTTTCTTTGTTCTAGGTTCTATCTGCTCCCAGCCTCCTCTTCCCCTTAGTCACGCTGACTCCATTATCTAGTTCCTTACAGGCTTTAGTTACTACCTCCTTCCTGTCCACTAACCACCTCATTTGGTTCCCATCCCCCTGCTACATTAGTTTAAACCCTCCCCAATAACAATAGTAAAAACCCCCCCAAGGACACTGATTCCAGTCCAGTCCAGATGTAGACCATCCACCTCCCCCCAGAACCTGTCCCAATGTCCCAAAACTCTGAACGCCTCCCTCCTGCACCATCTCTCAGGAGGTAAACAGTCAAGAGGTGGAATTAAACAACACAGAAACCAACCTCAATCCACACTGTTCACAATGAGTATGAGACTCCCTCTCTCTCGCTCTGAGGCAGAGCCAAGGAGGGAAAGTCACTGCACAGAGTCTGTGGGAGATGAAAAGGTCAAAGCTCTATCAGTGGGAATGGAACAGCAAGAGAAAGTGATTGGACTCAACATCATTCTCAACATCTACCTCTCCTGGTGGATCGGACTCTCCCCAGGGTATAGATCCCCCCCCTCTCCTGGTGGATCTGACTCTCCCCAGGGTACAGTTTTTCCCCCTCTCCTGGTGGATCTGACTCTCCCCGGGGTACAGCTCCCCCTCTCCTGGTGGATCTGACTCTCCCCGGGGTATAGTTCCCCTCTCTCCTGGTGGATCTGACTCTCCCCAGGGTATAGATCTCCCCCTCTCCTGGTGGATCTGACTCTCCCCGGGGTATAGTTCCCCTCTCTCCTGGTGGATCTGACTCTCCCCAGGGTACAGCTCCCCATCTCCTGGTGGATCTGAATTTCCCCGGGGTATAGGTTTTCCCCCTCTCCTGGTGGATCTGACTCTCCCCGGGGTACAGCTCCCCCTCTCCTGGTGGATCTGACTCTCCCCGGGGTACAGCTCCCCCTCTCCTGGTGGATCTGACTCTCCCCGGGGTACAGCTCCCCCTCTCCTGGTGGATCTGACTCTCCCAGGGGTACAGCTCCCCATCTCCTGGTGGATCTGAATTTCCCCGGGGTATAGGTTTTCCCCCTCTCCTGGTGGATCTGACTCTCCCCGGGGTACAGCTCCCCCTCTCCTGGTGGATCTGACTCTCCCCGGGGTACAGCTCCCCCTCTCCTGGTGGATCTGACTCTCCCCGGGGTACAGCTCCCCCTCTCCTGGTGGATCTGACTCTCCCCGGGGTACAGCTCCCCCTCTCCTGGTGGATCTGACTCTCCCCGGGGTACAGCTCCCCCTCTCCTGGTGGATCTGACTCTCCCCGAGGTACAGCTCCCCCTCTCCTGGTGGATCTGACTCTCCCCGAGGTACAGCTCCCCCTCTCCTGGTGGATCTGACTCTCCCCGGGGTACAGCTCCCCCTCTCCTGGTGGATCTGACTCTCCCCGAGGTACAGCTCCCCATCTCCTGATCCCTGTTCTATGATGATCAGGCTCCCACTGTTCACACTTGGCCCGAATCTGAAGATCCCCATATCAAACAGAACGTGCTCGAGTCGGTGGTCTCACCTCGTGGGTCATACAAGGTGACCGTCTTGTCATATGTTCCCGTAACCAGTACATCAGGCCGGTAAACCAGGCAGAGCACAGCTGCCTTCCCCCTGTGGAAATAAAACTTCAGTCAATCACCGTACTGCTCCTGCTGTAACTGGGCAGCACTGTCCACCTCCTCCCCCCCCCCCCAACTCTCCTCCTCCCCCACCCCGTACTGAGAGCAGCCCAGACTCAGTCACAGCCCTCTGCCCCCTCCCTGGCAGATCCACACAGTCAGACTGGAGGGCACCACAGCTGGCATTCCCAATGCAGCCTCCGTCGAGGCACCGTGCAGCAAGGGGAGGGGGTCGTCAGGACGGTGGGGTTTCTCAGACTCCCATTCCCCAGGTGCTGAGGGTACACAATAACCTCCCGAGAGTCAGCAAAGGTATCGGACATTCGGAAAGGATAAGCAGAAAAGGAGCAGGAGGTGGGGCAGCTCAGATAGACAAAAATGAAACCAGAACAGCAACAAGAAATAATTTTGGTTTGGAGAATTGAAATGTCAAATCAATTGGGTGGAGATGAGAAATATCAGAGGACGTAGACACTAGTCAGAAGCAGCTAATAGTCCCAATTCGCCCAACAGTGGCTCCACTCCACAACAGTTCATACACGAAACGCTCACAGAATACATTCGGGAGTTTCTTAGAATAACACACTTGGGAAGCAATCCAAGAGTGGGCTCGTTTTTGTACTCAGCAATTTGTAATGCTGCAAGATTAATTAACAATTTCATAGGAAGAGTGATCATAACTTAAAAAATTACACATTTACTTTAAGGGTGAGAAATCTGAGTCTAAAGCAAGTGCTTTAAACTTTGCCAAGGTGTGAAGTTGGAGTTTGTTAAAGTGGCCTGGGGAAATAGGTTACAGGTTAAGACCAGAGAGAAGCAGTGACAGGCACTGAAGGAGATATGTCACAGCTCAACAAAAACATATTCCATTCAGAAGGAACCCCTCAGTGAGAAGTGTGAACCGTCCATGGATGACTAAGAAAGCTGGCATCATGTCAGGTTTACAGAACACAGATACATGCTGCAGAAATTAGAGGATTGGTAACATTTTACAAAACAGCAAAGGATGGGTAAGAGAATTATAAAGAGGGAGAAATTGGAATATGAAAAATAATTAACAGTATATAAAGAGACAGTAAACATTCCCCAGTACTCAAATGGTATTGGTTTATCTTGGCTTTCCCAACATATTAAGGAACTTTGAAAGGTTACGGAGGGAGATAAGGGCTCGTGGTGTCAGTGGTGGTTTATTAACATGGTTGAGAATTGATAAACTGACAGGAAACTGTCGCTTAAAGGAATAACTGGTAAACTGTAACCAGGGGAGTGCTGCTGTGCCTTAACTAACACAATCTGTATTAACGACCTGCAGGTAAGGTCATAGAACAAGTTAGTTAGTGATTGAAGTCAGACAGGAAAGCAAGTTGTGAGGCAGAACCAAAGTCTGTAAAGAGACACGGCCCGGTTGAGTGAGTGACAGGAGACGTGTAACATGAGAATTCAGGAGGCTGCCCACTTTGGCAGGAAGAGGAGAAAGGCAGTATATTATTTAACTGGAGAGAGGGTGCAGAACTCTGAGCTATGGGGGAGCTGGTAGCCTGGGACAACAAGTCATTCAGACCGCACATCGAAGTTTGGCCTTTATCACAGGAAGGATGGAAATGTAAAAGGAACATGACAGCAGCTGTAGGCCTTTTGAGCCTACCCCATCAGACAACTGATGGGCCGAATAGCCTACTCCTTCTCTGATCTGAACTCAGGGAACAACCTGATCAGACAGCGGCCCAGTTTACTTCCAGCTGCCTTTGCAGGATGACGAGAATCATCACAGGAACACTTTCAGATCGTGGGAGCAAATTACTGCAGCTGCTGGAATCTGTCCCGACATCACAGCGTAGTGTCCACGGGGAGGCAGCAAGCTAACATTTCACAGCTCTGACAGTCAGAAAGACTGGCAACAGGAGCTTGCTCGCACTCCACACTTTCTGCCTGACTGGCTGTGATCTCCAGTATTTGTTGTTTTCATCACTTTCAGTTCTCCCTCCTGGAACCAGACTGGGTTGTGACAGAGGGGTTAGGGAGGGAGAGAGACACGGTCAGCTTCCTGGTCAGCTGTAAACCTGACTGACAGCATAGCTTCAGCCTCTCCCCCTTCAATGGAGGAGGCCGGAGCGGGGCCCAGTGGGATCCTCAGCTGCCCTCAGGGAACAGCAGGAAGGACAAGTCCCGTCAGGGCCAGGCAGCATCACCAGAGGGGGCCTGGGTCAATCCGCACCCCACCCCCTCCTGACACTCACATCACTGGAGCCAATGACTGAGGCACAGACATTACCTGATCTCTCGCACTCCTGCCCCCTCTGAAGCCATGTCCCAGAGCTTGACGCTACTGTCCCAGGATCCAGAGCAGAGTATGTGGTCCTGAGCTGCAAGAGCCCAAACCCAACCCTGTAACAAGAGCAGAGGGTCACACTGGTCAAGAACAGGCAGAGAACTTCACAACAGAATCTAGAACACAGCTTTCCAGAGCATCTTTCCTGACCTCCCAAAGTGCATGACAGCAGAAAGGGGTGCCCTGAACTGGAGTCAAGGTTCGCACAGCAAGATCCCATAAAACTGTGATACAATATTAACCAGATGAGATGCTTGGGTAATAGTGATGGGGCAGGACCCAGGTGTGAAAATATGTTGCAGCAGGTCAGGCAGCATCCAAGGAGCAGGAGAATCGACGTGTCGGGCATAAGCCCTTCTTCAGGAAACCTAATTTCCTGCACCACATTTCCAGCTCTGATCCCCAGCATCTGCGGTCCTCACTTTCTCCAGGACCCAGATGTCCCAACCGAGGGGACAGACATCATCCCTCTCATGCCTGGCAGCAGCAGCAGCTTTTCTCTCCCTAGCTGCAGGCCTGCTGTTCGGGCGATGAACTAGCCCAGTGCCACCCCCACCCTCAGCAGCTCAGCCCCCACACCGCTCTCCTCACCCTGTGTGTCCCCCGGGGTTGGTCTCCGAGAGTTTTCACCAGCACCTTCTCCCCATCCTGTCCTAAACGTCTCAGGTCCCAGATATTCACATTCCGATCCCTGGATCCAGAAACACACAGCGAAGCGTTCTGTAGGACAGCAAGTAACAAAACGGTTACAATCTCAGCCATCAGCAGTGAGTCTGCCCCGGGACGGCAAGGATGGGAACAGGCACCCTTACCGTTTGTCATTTACATAAATATTAAGTGGGTTGGGTAGAGAGGTTAATAGTGAAGATGGTTGTAGGTTACAGGAAGATACAGATGGGTTGGTCAGATGGACAGACCAATGACAGATAATCTTTAACCTGATAACTACGAGGTGATACACTTTGGAAGAAGAAACAAGATGAGGGAGTATTTAATGAATAAGGACACTGGGTAACTTAGAGGAGCAGAAGGATTGGAGGGTAATTATTCACAGATCCCTGAAGGCAGCAGAGCACGTGAACAGGAGGGTTAAGGCCGTATATGGGACACCTGCTTTCACTTAGTCATGGCAGAGAGTACTAAGAACAAGGATGTAATGCTGGAGTTGTACAGAGTGTTGGTCAGGCCACAGCTGGGGTAGTGTGTGTGTTTCTGGTCATCTCACTATAGGACGGATGTGCTAGCACTACAAGGGCTACAGACAGACAGACAGACCGGGAGGCACAAGGCGGGCAGACTGACACAAAGACCCTGCCCTGTGGACCCTGCAGTACTGATACAGTAGGTTTGGTGGGATCACTTGCTACCAATTTACCTGAATCAGCAAGACAGTGTCGACTGAGGCAAAATGTCCATCATTTAATGAGAAATGTTGAACCTTTGGATTACTCGTGGACCAAAGGGACAGATGCTCCTCAAGCTCGATACAAGCTGAGGGCCAATCAAATTCCTTTCCTATAAAAACAGAAACAGAATTAGAAAGAGACAAGTCTGACCAGAATCCAAACCACAGCTCTAACCTAAAAGTCACCCATTCACCCACTCTCTAACCTCAACACACATCCTGCCCTCAACCCCACCCAATCCCCCCATAACAGTCATGTCTCAGACAGGGACAGACCCAGACAGACAGAGACACAAACCTTCCAATACTGGGTAGCTCATCCCCAAGATCTTCTGGGCCCGGATTCTCCAAGTCACCTCATCAGTCAGGACGTACTGGAATGCTCGACAAACCAACGGCAACACTCCGAGCACAAACCTGGCATCCAGGTATGAGCAGATCTCCAGCACCAGCTCCCAGGGGAGGGACAACAGACCTGACTGATCAGTGTCCCCAGCCAGCACCTGGCTGGAACGCAGTTTCACGTTCAAGTCTGACGCACTCGATTTGGTGATGCGAGTCTGGCTCTCGCTGCTTGGCTCTGGGGGACAACTTTGAGGTCTGGGGCCAGACATTTCAGGGTTCCACACCCGGTCCACATACTCCTGGGCCTGGAGTTCCAGCTCATCCTCCTGTTCTAGATCAGACTCGCCCTCTGGGGTATGATGAGGCTGGGTGCTCAGTCTATCATGAGACTCACTCGTCATAATTTCTTCACTGCTCGAGTCTCAGTGGAACACAGGCTGCAAAAACAAATCGAACAATAATTCACTCGGTGAATCCTAGAAAGAAGCCACAGGTTAAAGTAACTCAGGCTGATGAAAGAATCTTTCCCCTTTCTGGGGAATCTGCAAATAGGGAACACAGTGTCAAAATAATTTAACAGGAACTCAGCAACAAGGAATTCCTTTTCTCAGAGAATGGATAGTTTTTGGAATTTTCATCGACATGAAGCCAAGCCTTTTCCATTCAACTGGTTTGAATGGAAACAGGTTTATGATTGTCAAAGAAGTCAATGGTTATCAGGGAGTAGACGGGAGAATGGAGCAGAGGCCAGTGATGATCATACTGACTGATGGAGCAGGCTTGAGGGGTTTAATTGGTTCTTCCTGACTCCTCAGCGTGCTGTGTTATGGGAAGTTATTGAAACACTTGTTCACAAATCACGTCATGGCACACTACATTTCATCAGCTTGACAAATCACCAGCATGACAGTTTGTCCTGGACACTGAGAATTACCTGTCCTGCACAAAGTGAGGCTATTTTCTAAGATCCAGTCTCAGGTACCTAGATTAAAAGCATTTTACCCACATTTTAAAGAGCAAATAGATATTTTGCTGCTTCATTGATTCTCACGCAATGTACAAAATATATTTAATGGAACATCCTACAAACCCATTGATCTGAGGAGAACGGGTAACTTCACTTTTTAGACATCAGTTTCTTCTCTGCTCTAAGGGGAGGAGATATGTTTGATATTATGAATAAGTAAAGGTAGAGTTAGTTCAGAGTATGTGAATGGGTGGCTCACATTTAAACTAAGTGATAAAATAATGAGCAACAACATGGAGAAAATAACATTGACATGGGGTGGGTTGTGATCTTGAACACGCTGCCTAAAGGGGCTGTGAAAGCAGACACCATCAGAACTTTCAAAAAGGAAGCAGATAAATGCTGAAAGGGAGAGGTTTGTATGGCTTGGGGAAGAGAAACTGGACTCATTTCAGAATCAAATCCGGACAGTGACCTCTCCGTGTGAAACTCCGCCCAATATAAACCAACCCCTATCCAGGGACTGTCAGAGCCCTGCCTCAGGAACACACTGCACCCCCTCCCATACACCCACAAGCAGGAATACCCCCCCCCTCAGGAATAATTCCCACTCCCCCCCCCCCACACACTCCCCCCCCACCTCAGGAATAATCCCCACTCCCCACACACTCCCCCCCCCCCCCCAGGAATAATCCCCACTCCCCACACACTCCCCCCCCCCCTCAGGAATAATCCCCACTCCCCACACACTCCCCCCCCCTCAGGAATAATCCCCACTCCCCACACACCCCCCCCGCCCCCCCCCCAGGAATAATCCCCACTCCCCACACACTCCCCCCCCCCCCCCCAGGAATAATCCCCACCCCCCACACACCCCCCCCCCCCCCTCAGGAATAATCCCCACTCCCCACACACTCCCCCCCCCCTCAGGAATAATCCCCACTCCCCACACACACCCCCCCCCCCTCAGGAATAATCCCCACTCCCCACACACTCCCCCCCCCCCCCCTCAGGAATAATCCCCACTCCCCACACTCCCCCCCCCCCTCAGGAATAATCCACACTCCCCACACACTCCCCCCCCCCCTCAGGAATAATCCCCACTCCCCACACACTCCCCCCCCCCTCAGGAATAATCCACACTCCCCCCCCCTCAGGAATAATCCCCACTCCCCACACACTCCCCCCCCCCTCAGGAATAATCCCCACTCCCCACACACTCCCCCCCCCCCCTCAGGAATAATCCCCACTCCCCACACACTCCCCCCCCCCCCCTCAGGAATAATCCCCACTCCCCACACACTCCCCCCCCCCCCTCAGGAATAATCCCCACTCCCCACACACTCCCCCCCCTCAGGAATAATCCACACTCCCCACACACTCCCCCCCCCCTCAGGAATAATCCCCACTCCCCACACTCCCCCCCCCCTCAGGAATAATCCACACTCCCCACACACTCCCCCCCCCCTCAGGAATAATCCCCACTCCCCACACACTCCCCCCCCCCTCAGGAATAATCCACACTCCCCCCCCCCCTCAGGAATAATCCACACTCCCCACACACTCCCCCCCCCCCTCAGGAATAATCCCCACTCCCCACACACTCCCCCCCCCTCAGGAATAATCCACACTCCCCCCCCCCCCTCAGGAATAATCCCCACTCCCCACACACTCCCCCCCCCTCAGGAATAATCCCCACTCCCCACACACTCCCCCCCCCCTCAGGAATAATCCACACTCCCCACACACTCCCCCCCCCCTCAGGAATAATCCACACTCCCCACACACTCCCCCCCCCCTCAGGAATAATCCACACTCCCCCCCCCCTCAGGAATAATCCACACTCCCCACACACTCCCCCCCCCTCAGGAATAATCCACACTCCCCACACACTCCCCCCCCCCTCAGGAATAATCCACACTCCCCACACACTCCCCCCCCCCCTCAGGAATAATCCCCACTCCCCACACACTCCCCCCCCCCTCAGGAATAATCCCCACTCCCCACACACCCCCCCCCCCCTCAGGAATAATCCCCACTCCCCACACACTCCCCCCCCCTCAGGAATAATCCCCACTCCCCACACACTCCCCCCCCCCTCAGGAATAATCCACACTCCCCACACACTCCCCCCCCCCCCCTCAGGAATAATCCCCACTCCCCACACACTCCCCCCCCCCCTCAGGAATAATCCACACCCCCCCCCCCTCAGGAATAATCCCCACTCCCCACACACTCCCCCCCCCCCCCTCAGGAATAATCCCCACTCCCCACACACTCCCCCCCCCCCTCAGGAATAATCCCCACTCCCCACACACTCCCCCCCCCCTCAGGAATAATCCCCACTCCCCACACACTCCCCCCCCCCCTCAGGAATAATCCCCACTCCCCACACACTCCCCCCCCCCTCAGGAATAATCCCCACTCCCCACACACTCCCCCCCCCCTCAGGAATAATCCCCACTCCCCCCCCCCCCCACACACACACACACACACACACACACCCCACCCTCAGGAATAATCCCCACTCCCCACACACTCCCCCCCCCCTCAGGAATAATCCCCACTCCCCACACACTCCCCCCCCCCTCAGGAATAATCCCCACTCCCCACACACTCCCCCCCCCCTCAGGAATAATCCCCACTCCCCACACACTCCCCCCCCCCCTCAGGAATAATCCCCACTCCCCACACACCCCCCCCCCCCCCCCCTCAGGAATAATCCACACTCCCCACACACTCCCCCCCCCCCCCCCTCAGGAATACCTCTCCCTCTGTGGACATCACTTCCCTGATCCCGCCCCTGCCCCTGCCCCCGCCCCCGCCCCCGCCCCCGCCCCTGCCCCCGCCCCCGCCCCCGCCCCCGCCCCCGCCCCTGCCCCCGCCCCTGCCCCCGCCCCCGCCCCCGCCCCCGCCCCCGCCCCTGCCCCTGCCCCTGCCCCTGCCTCTCTCTCCGTCCCCACCCCCTCAGGGTTGCGGCCTAGTGCTGTCAGGCCGGGCCTGCCCCGCGGCTGAGGCCGGGGATTTTCCGCTACCTCAGTCCCACCCTCAGCTTCCGCATCGCCCTCCGCCTCCCGGCGGCGCAGTCAAAATACGTCACTGACACAGGTCACATGACAACTGGAGCGCCATATTATGACGTCATATCAGTCAGGCCGCAGCCGAGCGCCGCAGCATTTGATTGGAGGATCGACACTCACTGGGCGTGGCCTCACGTACGTCACTGGCCTGCTGACTGGAGTACAGGCGGGTGGATCGCCAGACCCCCTGCGTGATTGGAGGATTGACCCTCACTGGGCGGGGCGTTCGACAGCCGAATGGAGAACAGGTCCTCAGTGGGCGTAGCGCCGGGCCTCCCACCTGATTGGCGGAGCGGCCCTCACTAGGCGGGGCACTAGCCCTCCCGCCGGTCTGGTGCAGTGGGCGTGGTATCAGGACACCCGCCTGATTGGCGGAGCGGCCCTCACTGGGCGGGGCACTAGCCCTCCTGCCGGTCTGGTGCAGTGGGCGTGGTACCAGGACACCCGCCTGATTGGCGGAGCGGCCCTCACTGGGCGGGGCACTAGCCCTCCTGCCGGTCTGGTGCAGTGGGCGTGGTACCAGGACACCCGCCTGATTGGCGGAGCGGCCCTCACTGGGCGGGGCGATAGATGATGCGCCGAGCTGGGGATTTGCGGAAGTCCGGCTCTAGGGTGGGACACAGTGGGAGCTGCAGCCCCGCTCATCGCTGTCGCTGTCCTGGAGTGTCCCCCCCCCCAAACAACTCAGGCCCCTGGAGCTGAGGCACAGGCCTTCCCCTTGAAGCCCCTTACCCATTGTGTAGGTCAGGGGGAAACACACTGAGCCCCTTGATCTAAACAGTGAGCTTCCTGTTTAAAGACGGTGGTTGGTTGTCTACCCTCCCCCTATTGCTAACTTTATAAAACAAACCTCACGTCATGCAGCATCCAGGAACAACCACTCTCTCCCCTCACAGCAGCTGATCATTTTAAGGTGCCAGCTCTTGGTTTACTTTGTTAATCTTATTGGAAATGCCATGTCACAAATGCTAAAGCATAGCAACATCCCAGACACGGCCAGCTCTGGTCTAGCCCCTGTAACACACAAGGTGCCTGAACTCAGTTACATTGTGAGGGACAAAAGAACGGCAGATAGTGGAAACCAAGCAGCATCACGCGCTATATCCCCTTCTTCAGGTCTCGGGGCTGGGTATAGGGCGAGCTGCAGATAAAGGGAGTGGGGCAGGGTGGTGAGATTCGGATAGGTGAAGACAGACGGTACGACCTGGGTGGTTAAGAGGAGGAATGACTCCGGTTGGTGGCTGAGAGGAATGGTAGGGAGGGTGAGGAGGGTTTCTTGAATTCCGAGCCACTCCAACCATTACAAAAACCTCATTTAGCATTAAGTACACTAGTTGAGAGAAACTTTAATCACTCACCAGTACACTATAAGCAGTACCTATTACAGAAGGTCCTGCACTCGGGATAAAGCAATGGGAATAACCAAGTGAGAACTAATAAGGGGATAAGGGAACTACATAGCTACGGTACAGGGTTAATACTTTCATCCAAATGACATATCTTTAGACTCAAAATGACTGCACCCAGCACTCACCCAGAGTGCAAGAGGAAATGGTCAGTAATCAGCAGCCTCGCATCTTAACATTCTCTTGAATAAACTCTTTATGCTTACTGCAACCCAGTCCGTCTCTGCCGCAAATTTAGCAGCAAGCTCGGTTTATTCAAAATATCGTTTCATTTGCATGACAGATGTTTTGCAACAAATTGTGCCTTTGATCCTGTCCCACAGCTACGTGATGAAGGACCAATGCTCCGAAAGCTACTATTCCAAATAAACCTGTTGGACTATAACCTGGTGTTGATTTTTAAACTTTATTCACCCCAGTCCAACACCAACACTTCCACATCAAAGCTGCAAGACTGAACAATCAAGTATACAGCAAAGCCTAGGAGCCCGTCTCCACTACAAAACCAAGACTGAAGTCACAACCCCAGGCACTTAAAAACTTCGATACTAAAAAAAAACAAGTGTCAAACAATTTAACTGCGTACAGTTTCCTGCACAGAACATGGATTTCTATTACAGACCAACCCACTATGCTAAGCATCTCTCAGAGCGATCAGTTTCAGTTAAACTGCGTTCACTCCCACCCTTCATTACCGCAAGCATAAGATCATTCACAATAACACTCCAGTTTGACTCAGCATTTACTGTATTCAAAGTGAGAAGGCTGTGCTGCCGCTCTTTAGGTTGTCTTTCAGATGAGATGCTAATATGAAGCTACATCCACCTGGCCCAGTGGTATACAGGCAGTTACTGGTCCAGTCAAGCCATTTGAAGCAACATCAGCAAATTCAAAAATACTCAGCATGACATTATTTTCAAACAACACCCAAAAAAGTGAAGTTGCTCATTTACCCATACCACTGGCTATGACTGCTTCCATTACCCAACAGTAGGAATGCCTTCCCACATCAATGTACTCCCACGATTTAGATACAGCATCACTGCGGTAACAGCAATAGGTCTACGAAATCGACAGGGTGGGTAATCGGAGACTTCTTCCACAGGTGGCAAGGTTAACTCCAAGAGGACCCAGGTGAGAGAAGGAATGTTTGGGGAGAATTGCAGAGAACATTTGTCAGAGACTGCACCTGGTAATAAGCAGTGGATCAAAATAAGGATAAGGAATCCGCGCAGGCATGGTGAGCCCCTATGCTGTATTGCATATTTGCAAGTAAAAAGTGAGGTCTGCAGATGCTGGAGATCAGAGCTGAAAATGTGTTGTTGGTTAAAGCACAGCAGCTGTTGCATTTACACATATCACAGCAGATTGAAATCAAGCACTTGAGGATAGAATGTAGGTTTAAATCATGATGAACACCAATTCCAATGGGCTATAACAGCACATGGACAGATGTGGTCAGAGTTAACACAATGTTTTCAAATTAATTAGACCTGCTTCCAGCTCCTGAGCTATTCCTCAGATGAAAAACAAATTGCTGGAAATACTCAATTCAGGCAATATCTGTGGACAGAGAGAAAGAGTTAACGTTTCAGGTTAATGACCTTTATAGGCTTCAGCTTCCCAGTATGAAACAGGACCTTCCAGGTACAAACTAGTGTCGCTCCTTATTTGTGCTCAGACCACATCCTGGAGAGGCCACAGTGAGATCATTAATTTCCATAACACAAGAACAACAAGACTGATACAAACTACAGTCGTGACAAAACAAATCTTGGTCCTTAAAAAAATACATAAAAATCAAAAAATCTTAGTTAAGGAAAGGTGCAAGCAGCTGGAATTACAACAAACATGCTGCACATTTACAATGTAACTCTGCTGGAAAAGGGCATGGAAGGGACAGGGCAGAGCTGAAAGTTCAGCAAGAGAATCGGA
Organism: Hemiscyllium ocellatum; assembly: GCF_020745735.1. NCBI lineage: Eukaryota > Metazoa > Chordata > Chondrichthyes > Orectolobiformes > Hemiscylliidae > Hemiscyllium > Hemiscyllium ocellatum. The sequence continues at coordinate 1,468,946 of NC_083445.1, read as the reverse complement.
GAAATTCATGACTGAAACAGACAGCCCTTAACACCCACTGACCCCACCCCTTGCTGCATACCTCATTCAGTTAAGCCACCCATTAGTGTACAGACTTTCCCTCTCAAAATGACATCCTTGCATTACTGCCCCCACACAGGCTGGACAGGGCCTGCTGTGTTCAGGTCAGGTCTCTCTCTGGTTTCTCCCTCTCCCTGGACAGAAAAGGAATTAAATGTGGAATGACCTCCATCTCGATGCTGTAACAAAATGGCAATTGCAGGCTCCCAGGATCAGACTGACTGCTTTAATAAAAGGAGTGGGGTGTTTAAACAGATTGTTCTTGGATTTTCCACTCAAATCCAGACTGCTGATGGTGACAGGAACACAAACAGGGAATGGCAAAAGGCATGATAGGCAACTGCAGCCTGTTCGAGAATATCCCTTTCCTGAAACCAACGTCCAGTTTAAAAGACAGCCCTGCTCATTCCCTACTCATTTTGTAAACACAACACAAAATAAACATGGTTAGTTTTCTCAGTCTGGCAAAAGGACAACCTCAATTTACTACGGACAGAAAATAAAAACAATTGTAAGTCACCATAACAAGGGTTATGAAAACCTGTGTCAGGGCACTCCATCTCCAGCAGGACCTGCGATCCTCAAATGAGGAATATTCCTGAGCTGCAGAAGACCATGACAATCAGGCCGCCAGTACACAGCCAGTCAGGTCAATACAAACTCCCCACTCAGTGGCAGGGCCCCCATCTGGGAGGTGTACAGAAACTCCAGACCTCACGTATCAGCTTATCTCCAGCCCACCACCCCCAGTTACAGATACAACTAGATTTGCTGCTGTAACTAGGACCGCAGACAGGAGGCCTAGAATTCAAATTCACAAAATGTGCTTCAAATGATTTATTGAAAAAAAAACTGGAATTGTTACAAGTAAACACAAGAGTCCCATGGAAAGCTGCCATTTCTCAGTTAGCTTCCACCAACAGGGAGAGAGTTAGACAGATTGATATATCTTTAATCCCACTACAAAACATCTGCAGCAGCAACATCAGCAGAAAAATCTGAAAGGATCTTTCAGACAATAAGTTTGATAAATGGTTTCAATTCTTCCCCTTTCAATAGAAATGATCGAGTGCATAGAAACCGTTGATTCCATTAAAACAAAGCAGCCGGATTGGTCTCTTGTAATGTTTCTTTGCTTCCCGCCCCATCTCACCTCCCCCTCTGTTAGAAACAGGTTACATCTTGATTACACCAGCATGACATAAATACAATGCTGTTTATTTCTACGAATGATATTTAGGAAGATACACTGTATTGCGCATGCAACATTCACAGCCCACAAATAGCTAATCAGACAGCCCCAATTCACAGCCAGATAAATCCAATCCTTTGGGTCCAGTGGACAGGCAGAGGAACATTATTCACAGATTTACCCATCTCTCATGCTCATTCTCACTTGTGCTGTTGCTGAGGCCACAGCTATCAATTAAACAAACATTAATAAATTAACAGACACAGAATCGACTGGCAGGAAGATCAAGCCCAGAATTAAATCAGAATAAGAGCAAAATACTGCTGATTCTGGAACTCAAATAAAAACCATGTAGCACTGGAGAATCTCAGGCCTGATGACTCTCTTTCTCCACCCACAGATTAAGTCCAATAGGTCTTCTATCTGTGCCTGTGAAGAGTCACAACTCCAATTGGACTTCAAATGTGAACTCTCTCTCTCCAGATGATTCCAAACTGCTGAACTGCTCCAGGACTATGTAGCCAGTACTGAATTCATCATGGTTGATTGGAACCACAAGGAGACTTCCCCACTTGAAGATTTTGGGTCAGAGATCAGGGGAATCAGCTTAATCATTTTTCCCGGAGGGTATTCCATAGTAAATCACTGCCTGAAAGATCCCAGTCACCCCCTGGTGCTGCCTGTTCCTCCAGCTTTATGGCCATAGTGCACTCTTCCTTCAGGGTCGTTCTAGAGTTTGTTCCGACAGCCAGCTACAGATGTACCAGACACGGGTCCAAACACTTACACACCTGAGCGGTAAGAATCTATACTTGTAGGAAGTTCAAACGCTGACATCAACCAATTATAACGAGTAGAGATTCTTCCAAGTTTAGAACAATAAAAAGGAACATTTAAGGGCAGATGGGCAACAGAGAACTTATGTCAGCATGCTGCAGTGAGGATACAGGGTGGATGGGAAACATGAGTAGTTCCCAATAGCATGGGATAAGGAACAAACCTCAAGCTATTACCAGACCCTTCTCCACCCTGAAGGGTCAACACCATTTGTAACCTCACCCAACATTCATGCACCACCGATATGGTCCACACAGCTCATGTGCCCTAAATCTGACATACACACCTCAAACACCCCACTGGAAGAGCAAGGACTCACACAATCATCTGAGAAGCCACAGGAATGACAGACAGAACACTTCAACCTGAAAAGGAACTCCATTTTCCCCACCCAAACCCAGGCTATGGCCCCCAGACGAGTGACAGCTCCACTGCACATGGTGAGGTTTTCCCAGTCAAGGACAGGGTTTGGGTGAAGGCTCTTTCATTGAGCACCACAGACTTAGAGACAAGACTGGGAGACTGTAGGCCTCCCAACTGACCAATGGTGACCACAACAATGGTGACCAACATTCACCAAGTTCAAAAATCTGTGGAGAGTCAGGAAGCTAAATAATTGACAGGATATTGATCCAGGATTTACACAGGTGCAGCTGAATTTCCACACATCATCCCTCCAGCTGGTTCTCAGGTTGTGTCTAGCCCACCTTCAGGCAGCAGATTCTGCATTAGGGAAGAGTTGCCACAGGAGCATTAAAACCACAGAAAGCGATTTGTTTTTATTTTGAGAGAAAGAAAGTGACAGGCAGGCACATCCACAAGTGTGTTCGACACGAAGTTTTGCTTAAGATTGGAAATAAATTACATAAAACATCCAAGAGGAAGGGCTCAATCTGGCAACATGAAATGCCAGCCAATCAAATTAAATATCCTCTTGCCAGCCTTTGATCCCCCGCAGTTCCCACCAGCTAATTCACACTGGGGCTTTACCTGCCTATCCCAATACAGGAACAACTGACACGACTGACTTAGGATAAGGTCAACACTGCAGCATCTGATGACACGTGCTGGTCATGTTGTTCTGTTACATGGAGCTAACTAAACATCTTAAAAAAAGGCCACAGAAGCAACTAAGTCTTTTTATAAAAAGTTTGCTTTTTTTTCTCTTTGAACACTTGCCATTTAGTTTACACGTTTGCATTAAGGATATGGAGACGGGAGGATGCAGCAGCACATTATCACAAAACAAACCCAACAGTTCATAGTTCACCAGGGCATTGCCACAGACTGACAGTACAGACTTGCTTCATTACAGTATCAAGGTTACAGGCTTTCAGACCGGCCTCTCCTGTCCACTTCCGGCCTCGAGGGGAGCGCAGGGCTGAGTGTCTCTCCACGTTGTGACTCATTGGAAATGGTAGGGAAGCCTTGATCTACACACACATTACGACTTATTATGTTCTATTCAGAGATCACTAGACTATTATAGCTCACCTCCATGCAGTCTGATTTTAAACAGTGACTCTCTTGGATGACTGCTGGGGTATCTATGCGACAATACAAAGCTTGGTACACTCTCTAGTTTTAATGTGTTAAAAAAGATTTGTTTTCCTTTTAATTTTAAAAACATCTACTCTTAAACCACAGCACAAGCATCAGACTTGCAACTTTCCAAATTTAGATGTGGACAAGGCTGCTTGAATCTAGCTGATTGTTAATCTTGTGGAATTCTTCACTAAGCTTGCCTATATTTAATGTTTTTTTCCCTAAAATCCCCACACTTTGACCCCTCCCGAGTTGTCCAACTGAGAGATTTGACCCTCGAGAACTTTGGAATGTCCGTGTGTAGTGGAAGATTCTCTTCAGAGAGAAGGCGTGCAAGATCCCTCCGCTAATTAATCCAGTTTGCTCTGGTTTAGAGGCTCTATCCCCCCCGTATTTTCAGAGAAAGGGAGCTTGTTTTTGTCCCACCAACTCCACCCTAACCCCCCAGTGACAGGGCAGTGCAACTCCAAGATGTGGATGATTTCCCATTAGCCCGCCCAGCGACAGAAACCTGAAAGAGAGAGAGAGAGACACAGAATTTAGTATCAATCCAGTGTATAAACCAGCCAACAAATAACATTAAAATAATCACATGACCCCAAACAATTAAGAAACCAGTTTGAAACTGCCACAGTTACGCTCCTAAATGCTGCAAGCTATGCCTTCAAACAGATCACAGCCAGGCACAGAGATTTCTTTCAGCACTGGGGTAAAAATGAGAAGGAGGGGGGATCCAAGATGGCGGCGACCCAGCAAGACTGAGTCCACAGTGCTCTACCCAAAACTTGGGAAAAGTGGGCTATCCACCCCCACCACACTCACTAAACCATTTATAATAGTTGTTAACCTTAAATAGTTACCTATTAGTACATTTAAATAGTCTAATACTAGCTGGAAAATAAGTAAAGGGAAGGGAACAGGCGGCTCTAAGAAAGCAGGGACCCCTCCCCCACCCTCTCCCTCTTCAGCTGCAACAAAGGTGTCTTCAGCTACTTCAGGAGAGTTACCAATGAAGGTGAGCTTTGAGGAGATGTTTGCCAGGTGGGAGGCGAAGATTGATGCTTTTATCGATGAGTCTCGGCAGAGCAGAGAAGCACTATCAGCCGAGCTGCAGAAGCAGGGCAGAGACATTCAGGAATTGGAGTGCCGAGTCAGAGAGGTGGAGTCGAAGGCCGCAGCCTCAGAGACTGCGATAAAATCAACAGCCGACCACGTCCGTTTTCTCGAGAATCGAGTCCAGAACCTAGAAAACCACATTGATGACCTCGAAAATCGATGTTGTAGAAAAAATATTCGGTTGTTGGGCCTGCCCGAGCAGGAAGAGGGAGGCCAGCTGACAGCATTCTTAGAGCATTGGCTGCCACAACTTTTAAATCTGCATAATGGATCAGGCCAGGTAAGGGTAGAATGGGCCTACCGGGTCACAGTACGTGGGCCCGGCTCAACCCAGCGCCCACGCCCGGTCCTGTTCCAGCTGCAGAGCTATAGGGAGAGGCAGATGCTCCTGGAAGCCTCAAGAAATCTGGGAAAAGATCCCCAAGCTATGACCCACAAAGGATCCAGGATCATGCTGTTCCAGGACTTCTCCCCAGCTTTGGTCCGAAAGAGGAAGGCATTCGATGAGGCGAAGAAGCGTTTAAGGGACTTAAATATCCAGTACTCCTTACGATATCCAGCAACGCTACGCCTTAGCCACGAAGGATCCATATATAACTTCGGATCACCGGAGAAGGCTAAGGAATTCTTGGACTCTCTTAAATAAACTGTAAGAGATTGTGGACGCTGGTCTGCCTTTCCCATTATTTTGGTTTACATCCCTTCATCTTTTCTTATCTTTCCCCCTATGTGTGTATGTATATATATATATGTTGGGGCGTTTGGTTAATGTTGATGGGGAGAGGTGGTTACCTTATTCTATTTTACTTCTGTTTTTAGGAGCGGGGTTGTTTTTCTTTCCCCTGTTATTTTGTGGTATTATATTTAAGTATTACATGTTGAGATTGTAATCTTATAGTTATATATGGTATTAATATTCCCAAATATATTTAGATGTGGGTGTGGGTGGTGGTGGGGTGTTCACTGTTAACTCTAGCTTTATATTATATTTGAATTCTCCTCATTTTATTGAGGAACACCTGGGTCAAGGGTGGGGCACTGGTTGGAAGAGGGTAAGATGGACTGTGGGAGAGGAAGTGACGCTCCCTGGGAACAAGGGAGAAAATCTCCAATTCGGAATGTTTTATATCTTTTATACTTAGAAAGAGTTTTTTGTTATATTGTTTTGAGCGTATCAGAGAATCTTTACTTTTGTAAATCTTGTATGCTCCATGCTCGGGATGTTCTAGATAGGGTTTCCCCTCCCGAGGGTTTCTCGGATCTGTCCAGATGATTATGGCTGAACAGTCGGTTAAGTGGTGCACCTGGAATGTCAGGGGGAGTAATTCGCCAGTTAAAAGGAAGAAAATATTATCAAATCTTAAGAAGGAGAGAGTTGATATAGCTCTCCTACAGGAGACACACCTGTCGGATAAAGAACACTTAAAATTACGACAGGGCGGATTTGATCAGGCCTTTTTTTCCTCTTTTAATTCAAAAAGCAGGGGAGTCGTTATCCTTGTCCGGAAGAACTTCCCTTTGAAAATTCTAAATCAGATAAAAGACGAATCTGGACGATATATTTTGATTAAAGCCCTCATAAATGGAGAGGAATATGGGATCTTAAATGTATACTGCCCCCCGGCACACCCCTTTAAATTCATAACGGAAGCTTTTTCAAAACTGATGGCCTTTGGTGCTCGTCATACAATTATAGGGGGAGACTTTAATTGTATTATGGATCCGGAAATAGACAGGATTCCCAAGAGTGCCGCTGGAGTATCTCCCAGATCTAGACAACTGGCGGACCTGAATAAAGAATTAGGATTGGTAGATGTATGGAGATGTCTCCATCCACAGGGTAGAGATTTTTCTTTCTACTCTAATCCACATAAATGTCACACAAGAATTGATATGTTTTTTGCCCCATCGATTTTTCTAAACTCTATAGCAACCTGTAAAATAGGTACTATAGCAATCTCCGACCATGCCGCTGTATACATGGAAACTAAGGTAAAGAACAATGGGACATCTGTTCGGCATTGGCGTATGGACCCCTTCCTGATAAAAGATAGCAAATTTTTAAAGTACTTAGAACATAGAACATAGAAAAATACAGCGCAGTACAGGCCCTTCGGCCCTCGATGTTGCGCCGACCGAATCCTACCTAACCTACACTAGCCCAATAACTTCCAAATGCCTATCCAATGCCCGCTTAAATGACCATAAAGAAGGAGAGTTCACCACTGCTACTGGCAGGGCATTCCATGAACTCACAACCCGCTGTGTAAAGAATCTACCCCTAACATCTGTCCTATACCTACCACCCCTTAATTTAAAGCTGTGTCCCCTAGTAACACCTAACTCCATTAGCGGTAAAAGGTTCTCAGTGTCGACCCTATCTAAACCCCTAATCATCTTATACACCTCTATCAAATCTCCCCTAAACCTTCTCTTCTCCAATGAGAACAGCCCCAAGTGCCTCAGCCTTTCCTCATAAGATTTTCCTACCATTCCAGGCAACATCCTGGTAAACCTCCTCTGCACTCGTTCCAATGCCTCCACATCCTTCCTATAGTATGGCGACCAAAACTGCACACAATACTCCAGATGAGGCCGCACCAGAGTCTTATATAGTTGCAACATGACCTCAGGACTCCGGAACTCAATTCCTCTACCAATAAAGCCCAGTACACCATATGCCTTCCTCACAGCACTATTTACCTGGGTGGCAACTTTCTCCCAAGAACTTAAAACTTTTTTAGAAATTAATACTGGTACGGCTAGCAATCCGTCAATGATGTGGGAGACCATCAAAGCTTATGCACGATGTTTGATCATCTCCTATTCAGCGACCCAGAGGAAAATGAAGGGAGAGCAACAGCGTCTGCTCGAAGCTCGCCTAAAAGCAGCCGAAACAGCATACGCTGATAGACCTTCTATCACAAAATTGCAGAGGATTACAGCTCTTAGGACAGCTTTAAACACCGCGCTTACTCAAACGACTAAAAGGGAAATATTATTTGCGAAACAAAGATTATATGAATATGGCGACAAACCGGGTAGATACTTAGCATTTCTTGCAAAGAAAAAGAAAGCCCCTCAAACTATTCCGACCATCAAGGAAAGTACAGGTATCCTGACTCATGATCATAAAAAGATCAATGCGACCTTTAAAGAATTTTAATCTGAACTATATAGATCGCAGGATTGTGAAGATAGGATTAGGAGGATGCAGTCATTTTTTAAAAATTTGACCTTCCCGGGCCTGACTCCGGAACAGGTGTCGGCCCTAAATACCCCTTTAACAGTCCAAGAAATACTTGAGGAAATTAGGCAACTTCAGAGCGGAAAAGCACCGGGCCCGGATGGTTTTCAAGCTGAATTCTATAAAGAATTTACAGGAATATTGGTTGACCCACTTATGGATATGTATAATTTTGCGCATAGTCAGGTCTGTCTCCCGCCCACGCTGAAAGAAGCAAATATTTCTCTTATCCTCAAAAAAGGAAAAGACCCAGAAGATTGTGCATCTTACAGACCAATATCCTTACTAAATGTAGACTTTAAAATTCTCTCAAAAATGTTAGCACTAAGACTAGAAAGGGTACTGCCATATATTATAAAGGAGGACCAGACGGGATTTATTAAGGGCCGCAGATCATCCAATAATATCAGAAGGGTCTTGAATATGATCCAAGCCTGTCATCAGGGAAAGATACCAGGAGTAGTAATTTCATTGGATGCGGAAAAGGCATTTGATAGGGTTGAATGGTCATACTTATTTTACACATTGGAAAGGTTTGGCGTTGGACAGGTGTTTACCAAATGGGTTTCAACATTGTATAATGACCCCAAAGCAGCTGTTATTACTAATGGGTTAAGATCGGATGGCTTCAGTGTGGGTAGGGGCTGCCATCAAGGATGTCCTCTCTCACCATTGTTGTTTACACTGATAATCGAACCATTAGCAGAAGCCATCCGGACTGATCCTAATATAACGGCCCCGAGGATTGGTACAGGTAAACACAAAATTACCCTCTATGCAGATGACGTTCTCTTATTCCTCAGTAATCCTTTAATGTCAGTGCCTCGTCTAATTCAAGTTATTAATACATTTAGTGCATTCTCAGGCTATAAAATTAATTTTTCAAAATCGGAAGCCATGCCAATGGGTGGTCTGGCTATGATACCCCACTTAATGGACGGATCCCCTTTTCCCTTCCGTTGGTCCCTGGAGGGCTTCTTATATTTAGGTATTTTTATCACGCCAGTATTTGATCAGCTGCATAGGGCTAATTTTGTACAATTAATGGAAAGGATAAGGCAGGACCTCCAGCGATGGAGAGACCTTCCGATTTCCTGGCTAGGGAGAATAGCATTAATTAAAATGAATGTTCTGCCCCGTCTCTTATATCCTATGAGAATGCTCCCGCTGATGCTGCCAAGGCTAGCCCTACGTAAATTATATGGCTGGTTGGGCTCCTTTATTTGGAACCATAGAAGGCCCCTTATTAAGCTGAAGAAGCTACAGCTTCCACAGGCAAGGGGAGGACTGGACTTCCCAGACTTTAGGAAATATCAGTTAAGCTCCCTACTAAGTTACATAGCTGATTGGGTTTCATCTGATCCACAATCAATTTGGCTGGATATCGAAGCCTCCCAAGTAAAATACCCACTTATTAACCTTTTATTTTCAGATAAGAGGAAAATCATTACAGACCACTGTAAAAATCCCATAATATTAAACACAATTAAGGCCTGGAATATAATGCGGCAAAATGAGGGTAACTCACATAAAACATCCCCCCATGCACCAATAATAGGCGCATGGGGATTCCAACCGGGGATTACAGATGCCACCTTTAAACTCTGGAGATCCAGGGGCATCTCATGCTTAGGGGACCTATTTAAAGATGGGATCCTGATGTCCTTTGAGCAGCTGCGTCTGAAATTCGGAATACCTAATGGGGATCTCTTTCGATACTTCCAAGTTCGAGATTATATACAGAGGAAGACTACATTAATAGATAGTCTTTATAAATCAGACAGAGAACGTAATGTCTTACGACCAGCGGGGGCATCCTCCGTTAGTACTATATACCATTTGCTACATGATGGAGTCTCAGGAGACATGGATGACCTGCTTAAAACATGGGAGCAGGACTTGGGGCTAGAAATCTCTGAGGATATGTGGAATGACATTTGGGAAAATGCTAGAAGAATTGCTATCTGTAACAGAACTCAGGCTATCCAACTAAAGATACTTCATAGGGCCCATATAGCTCCGGCTCGACTGGCAAAATTTAAGGCAGGAGCATCTCCAATGTGTCCTAAATGCAAAATAGAGGTGGGTAGTCTTGCACATTGTCTGTGGACTTGTTAGAAAATCCGCAGATACTGGACTAAAGTGGCAAATACCCTGACAGAAATTTTTGGAACAGAAATTAGGGTGGACCCTGTATCTCTCCTTTTGGGCTTTTCGAACCTCTCATCTCTGGATATGCATGGGAAGAGACTATTTTCTATTCTCTCTTTCTGTGCAAGGAAAAATATTTTGGTGAACTGGGTGGCTGAGGGCCCCCCTGGACTTTCAAATTGGCCCAGATTAATTATGGAATATATCCCCCTTGACTTCCTCACAAATATGGTGCACCGAAAGACTGAATTATTTTATAAAATATGGCAGCCCTTTTTGAATTATATAAATGCAGATATTTCGGCTATCCTAACAAGGGCTTTTATTTAGTGAAGATTTCAGACCGGGCTGCTCCGGGGCCCCTTGGGAGAGGAATCCTGCGCGAATACGGGTTTTATTATATTTGATGTTTATACATTCCGAGCATGTAAGAGACTTAGGTATAGACTCTGGTTAGTTATAGGTTAGATTAGTAGAAAGTTGAGTTTTTTTTTCTTTCTTTTTTCGTTTCTTTTTTTTTTTTTTTTTGTTTTCTTTCTTTCTCTTTTCTTTGTTAAATTGTGACTATTGTATATATGATTTAATTGTACATCAATGTTTGTATTTGAGAGTTTTGTTTATTTTTGTAAATTTGCAAAAATGTTAAATTTCAATAAAAATATCTACAAAAAAAAAATGAGAAGGAGGAGGAAAACACAACAATCTTCCTAACCCACATCTCTATCCAAAAAAACCTCACTCAGGCCATAGGAATCAAACACCAGGGTTTGCTGAGGGAGATACTACATACTGGAAAGGGGATGGATCAGTAATGTCTGGCCCTAACCGATGCCAGTGCAGAAGGCCCACCTGACATGGTATCCATTAATCTCAGCTATACGCCATAGAATGCAGACAGCCTGTCCTTCAGAAGTGGTGGGAACTGCTCTGAAAATTGCTGCCAGTTCTCCTCACCAACCTGCTCCTTGAAGCCATGTAGGATCTGCAAGACAACACAGTACATGGTTAGAAAGCAGTGAATAGTAGGTCTCTCTAAAGACATGGCATTTGGAACATGCTTTCTGGGTGGGAATACAAGTATCATTGATAAACAGCCTATTGCCACACAGAAAATACCATTTTCTAAAGTTAAAAAAGGTGAAGTAAAGGAATTATCCAGGTGAACAGTTAGCCTTCCATGGCAGGGATCCTGACTCAATGGTCAGCCTGCTCGATGCAAGCTGCATCAGCCAGGGCTCTGGGAGGTGGAGGTTGGGTTGGATGATGGCAGGTTCCTAGTGCACCTGCACTAGACAACATTTATCCATTTACCAGCTGCCAGGACCTACACAACAGCTCGAATTAGTACAGCCCTGCTGCAAAAAAGCATCTGGTGCATTATCAACAGAATTAACATGGAGCCAAAGAGTCACTCAGTAGTAGCTAGGCAGAACTGAAGACCATGATCACCAAGACAACCAGGCAAGTTCAGCTCCAATTTAACGGAATTACTAAAGGCAGTGAACAGCAAGATGGAATGGTTAGGATTCCAGTCATTCAATGAAATGTGGTCAAAGTCTGCCAGGGAGAAGGGAGGCGTACTTCAGGAACATGCAACTGAGGAAATGCTGGAAACTGGTAATATACACACATTTCTCACTTGGATGAGTTTGAGTGTGTCTCAGAGATGCTAATATCCAGTCTTAAACAACACCATACCAAAGGGGACAAGGCACACTGCCATAGAGAGAGAAGTTAAGTCCTCAGTCTCGACCATAGAGCAACTATGGACACAGCTTGCTTTGCTCTTTATTCAATAGCATAAAGAGCATTCCACAGAACAGAAACACATGGTCACAGCATCGTTCAAACAGACAGACTGCTAGCTGGGAACTAACTGACAGCAGGTTTGGGTGGTGCAGAGAGGACATTGTCCACCGAATGAACACCCACCTTGTAAAACATGTCACGTAGGTCATCCTTTGGGTTCACCCATGAAGCAACTGCATCGCAGAAGAAAATGAAATCCTGTAAGAAACAAAATGGTCAGTTTTAATTAGCTTGCAAACTGCTTTCCCCATAAATGCAGTAAACATCCTTCCCTGGAGGAGTGTAGCTGCAACACGACAAAGAAGCTTCATATCTTCCGTAACAAAAGTAGCACCACACTCACTTCCAACAATATTCACTGTCCTTACCAATGACAGCATGTATTACTGCTGCTGCTGCGTCTACAAAGTGCACTTCAGTAGCTAACCAAGAGTTTCCCAACAGCACCTTCCAAACACATAGCCACTACCCTCCAGAAGGATGTGGGCAGCAGATCATGGGAATACTACCTGCTACTTCCCCAAAGTCAAACCATCCTAATTTGGAACTATAATCACTGTTCCCTCGCAAAATTCTGGAGCTCTCTCCCTAACCATGGGTCTGTAACTACAAATGGATTGCAGTGTTCAAGGGAGGCAGCTCACCACCACCTTCTGAAGTCACATTAGCGATGGATGGGTAACAAATGCTGACTTATAACAGTGACACCCAACAACCCATGCCAGAGGAGAACATACGAAAACACCCACTGGTCTGACAGATAATCAATCTGCCTGACATTAGTTAACTCAGTGACCCAGGACAGCCTCTCAAACACACAACGTAAAGATCTTCTTACCTGCACCACACCCCCTGGATTCACTCCAATCATCATACAGATCCCACGGAAGGCAGAGTCCTTCTCTTCATTATCACGGATATTTCTCAGAGATGTGCACCTGGGAATTACAAAGCCACAATGGCAGTTAAATGCAGCAAAATCCAAATCTGCACTAGGCTTATGACTCATCAGGATGTGGGTTTCAGGAATGACTGGCTCTGAGGAAGCTTGTAAGAAGCAGAACAGCAGCCCACACACAGCGACAGAGCTCACTCCTTCCATCCACACTGTCAACACTGAATGGTTCCAAGTGGAGATGGAAGGAAAAGGAAATGAATACTCACCATGGTCTGATGAACTGCTGTAACATTGGTGCAACTTCCTGGGGACACACATATCCCAAACGGCCAATAGTAATAGCTGTGGGGAGGAGAGATAGAAAGATGATTTTTGATTTGATTTTTCAATGGGATGGCTGCTGCTAAGAGCTACCCTCAAAGCCAACACGCTCAGAGTAGAAAAAGTTCAACATTCCTTAGTTCAGGATTCAAATGTCTGCGCTTTCTAATCATCACAGCAGTGTGGCACAACAACACACTAAACCATCCCAAAAAGGTATTGGACTGAACTTCAATACGGAGTGAACCAACCAAATGGCAGAATCGTTTCGGACAGACTGGGATGCTGTGGCAGAAACATATTTTCAGTAAGTTATCTATAAATGAGAATCCCATAATGGGATTTATAAGTCACATGCCTGCCCTAAAACCCACAAACCTCACAGGTCTGTGTACTTGCCAAGGGTTTTGGGAGACATAACAGATTTTGGCTGCTTCAGAATGCCCTCAATATTGCTGTTTAGCCTGAGACCAGAACTAAACATCTGCCATGAGGTGAAGTACAGATAGTGAATATCTACAGCATCCAGTGGTAACACACTTCATGGAGCGGAGGGTAGTTCCCAACTTGTCCTGCACTTCCTTTTACATCCAGCTCTTAGAGTTGGCAAATGTGTTGGGCAAGCCTAAATCCGAACAACCGTTTTATTAAAATCAGGTGGTCACGTGACTCCAAACAAGGACAGCACAGAGTGCACTTCTTTTGCGATCTTACCAGTGTTCTCGAGTAGAGTCTTGGGAGTGTTTGGTCTGTTGATTATTTCCACCAAGTTATTCAGAACCAGTGATACATACGGCTGCATCTCAGCACCTGTCAGGGCAGATCAATATTTATTTTCTACTTCCATATCATTCCAGTCATTTCCCCACACACCAAGATACCAAGAGGCTTCACATGAATACTACCAAATACATCATCTTCACCACCTCCAAACTCAAAACAAACTACCTCAAACTGCTGCAGACTGTGGGTACAAGGACCTCAGTGCTGATAGCAAGGAAATTCCCAGTATTTTGTGTACATTCTATGTGGCTCTCTGTTACCGTTATGCAACGGGGGGAAAAGCAAATATGAAAGTGGTGAACAGACTGCTTTGTTCTGGATGGTGTCAAGCTTCTGGTGTGTTCTTAGAGCTGCACTCACCCAGGGACAGGGAGGGTACTCCATTACACTCCTGACATGTGCCTTGTAGATGGTGCTCAGCAAGTCAGCTACTCTCATGGCTCCAAATTGCGCTTGGAAACACTATGTATATGGTTGGTCCAGTTCCCTTACTGGTTACATCCTGGTAATTGCCAGAATATTCACAGTGGAAATGAATTCATATGAACTATAAAATTCATCTGAAGGTTACCTTTGTTCTCAAAACAGTATGCTAGGAACACTCAGTAGGTAGCAACAATTAGAAAAACAAAGCAACTTTCTAGAAGATCTTCAATAAATCTATTTTCAATTGCTGCTAGTTCTCTCCCACGATAATGTTCAAACTTCAGCTCAAAGCAGCTGGGAACCTCTGGGATGAGATTCTCCCAACATCAAGAAACAGTTCACCTCACTGGAACAATGAGTAACTTTCACATCTCCAATCTGGTTAGATACACTTAACCAACTGATAAAACCACTAGAGCAGGTGGAACTTGAAAGCAAGCCCTCTAGCTCAGAGGTAGGGACGCTACCACTGCACAAGTGTTCCTCAAATCAGATTATATTATAAAATAGATTCAATCAATACCCCAACCTCCACTCCACGCTCTATGTAAAACAAGGACTTACCCATCTGCATGCAAATCTCCCCAATCGCCCAGGTGGCATTATTGCACACAGAAATAAACTCCGGGTTCAAGTTGGTTCCCAAGATTGGCATGAACTCCGCTAAAACAGAGAAGGAAGTAGTCAGGGACCCAAATGACACAGATTCACATCATTCCACCAACAGGGTAATGTTTCAGACTTGACCCTACTTTCTAAAGTTGCATTACCTTCCCCAGGACAGGGGTCATCCTGAATCTGGGTTGGAGGCTCGAGCTTCGAAGAGGACAGTGTCTGGTTTAAATAGCTCACTGGGATCTCTAAACCACTCCAGAACCATAAGCTAAGGTAACTAGAGGGCAGCTGCCAGCCAGGAGCTGCACAGGGATGGCAACATTCATCACAGACAAAGCACAGCAACAGAAAATCAAACAAACTGTAGAACAGACAGTACCAATAATCAAACCACAGCTCAGCAACGTGTGATCATTCATTTCCACAGCATCAAAAAATGACCCCCACTCAGGAGTTCCCCCAACTTTCACCCACCTGACAGTTACAGCAGGGAAGCACCTAACAAACTAGGAAGAAGCCAGCTCTGTACAAGAGGTCAGAGACACCCGGGGTATCCAACAGCACAAAACTTACCTATACACTGTTTGACATGCTGGAAACAAGCTTTGGTAAGATCCCCCAGAAGCGCAAACGAACTCTGCCGAACCTCAGGCATTGTATCCTACAGGGAGGGATATAATTAGCAACAGATCACACCACCATACAGTCAACATTATCCTCTGCCTCACTCAATAAGCCCAGCTTCCCATACGATAAGGGGCTCCTTCCACTGCCCATCAAGTTAATCAGGTCACAGGTATACAGTCCACAGGAAACATGGGGCTGCAGTTCAGGAATGACCTTGTCTGGTTTCAGCAGCAAGGCCAGGATCAGGTTACCCAGTGATTGAGTCACCCCAGTGTTAGTGACATGCTCACTGAGAAACTGTGGTGGCACACATTGCCAGGAGGTCAACTATTCAAGCACCAATTGATCACAAAATCAGCCCCATAACAAGGGGAGTATTGCCTTTAAGAGAAGAAGCTAAATCAAGACCCCTTCCGTCCTATCAGATAGTTGTAAGATGATCACAGGTAAATGGAACGGATGAAGTCTCCTGACATCTGGGAGGCAACGTACCCCTCAACACTGCTCAAACAAGACACAGTCAAAACATGTATCGACGGTATCACTTCAAGCTCATCCATACCACAACAGCCCTGCTACACTCTCATGCACACGGGTAAGAATGGATTTAAAAAAGGGGGTTACAGCAATATATTCAGGAGAACGGTTTGTTCAGCAACGCTTTCTATTCACACTAGCGATTCTTCACAATTGATCATCTTGGTGTCGGTGTAATTTCTCCACGTTCCCTTTTCAGTCACCTGCATACACTGGAACAGAAGAGTCATGATATTGCTTCGAGCCACTAGCTGCTCCACGTGACCACCTAAACCCTCTGCCAAGCCACTCAGCAAGTCCAGGGCCACAATCATGAAGTCCTTGTCCGGAGCCTCGTACTGGTCTGGTTGTGTGTTGTACATCTGGAAACACCCAGGTTAAAAAAAAGCTAAATCAGTGGAATGCATGAAGCCTACAATGATATAACACAGTCAGGCAGTCTTGTAATTGACCTAACAGCATGGATGGTTGGCTTACATAACCATTACTGTTCCTACATAAAACCAGTACATCGTAGAACAGGGACAGGCAGGTGTCAGCATTTGACATTCCCACACAAGGTTACAATCAGAGCCAACCCCCCAATGTCCCCCATTTATAGTAAGCAAAGCAGTTAATCTATTACATCACCAAAGGAGAGAGGTGTGTTTCTGGTCCCACTTGCCAAAAGCTCAATACCAACACACACCGTTTTCCACCCTATAACCACCCTACATCTAAACCCAAAGTCTGGAGGAGAAGACCAAGGAGTTTGATCCCAGGTCATTCAAATTCACCCAAAATTCCCACCGAACTTCACAAGAGTGCATTTCCCCCAATTCAAGCTCCAGTTAGAAAGCAGCTTACCATGGCCTGGGCAAGTGTCTTCTGCACAAGGGTTACACAGCGTTGATAGACAGGCTCACAATATGGGAGGAAGCCACTCTGCAGTGCAGTGGCTACCGATGAGAGGCACTAAGGAAGAAGGAAGAATGAATACCAACACCACAAAGGACATCCAGCATGGCAGGAGCAATAGTAAGGTCAGCAAGGAAACTATAACACCACGAGCCTCAAACAGACAGGCTACATTGGGACCACAGGCTGTAATCAGACATTACAAGGACACATGGGAGTCTCAACTCACAGCAGAGACTATCAGAGTAATCGGAAACATTGACAAACAGCTGCTAGTGAACTCCTACCACCCAAATGGAGTGCTCTCACTTTCTGAAGTGAAAACTCTGCAAGACAATGCTACAGGCACCAGTGGAGAGTGTGGTGGGATTCCATAAAGCTCTGAGGTGGTTCTGGACTGAAATAAGCAGTAACCCCAGTTCCTGCCCATATCCAAGCCCACAGATACCTCAGTGCAGAGATCAGCACAGACCCAGGATTAACAAGCACTTTCCTGGCCAGTAGGGTTCAGTAACCAACACTGCTAGCATTTCAAACCTTCGTGTACAGCAATGACATTTATTCGGGAGCACATACAGCACTAACATTTAAACCAAGTAGACAGTGAGTGTCCATGGGAAATCTGCAGTTGGACCCAGATTACCCAACCAGAATCCATAACTTTACAAACCAGAGGGAGAAACATCCAATAAAGATGAATTTAAAGGTTAGGGAGCAAGCGCAGAAGATAAGAAATAGGTGGAGAGCTCCTTCAAAAGGAGCAGAGGATCAAAGGCCAGTTTCCTACTGTGCAGTAACCTTGTGTTCTATGAACTGAAACACAATGGTTTAGTAGATGCAGGCGTGCAAACTGAATAAAACCACTGCTCTTCCACATAGGAACCACTTTAGAATCCAGTGTGGAAACAGGCCCTTCAGCCTAACAAGTCCACACTGAGCTGCCGAATAGTAACCCACCCAGACCCATTCCCCTACCCTATTACTCTACATTTATCCTGACTAACGCACCTAATCTACACATCCCTGACCACTATGGACAATTTAGCTTGGCCAATTCACCTAACCTGCCCATCTCTGGATTGCGGGAGGAAACCACAGCACCTGCAGGAAACCCATGCAGACATGGGGGAGAATGTGCAAACTCCACACAGACAGTCACCGGAGGCTGGAATTGGACCCAGGTCCCTGGCACTGTGAACACTGCTCACCGCTGAGCCACCAGGCCACCCTTCTCTGACAAAGAATTCCACATCTTCACTGAGGGAGAAGCAATTTCTCATCTCAGTTCTAACCAGCGTATCCAATCAATGCAAACATGCTCCCTGCATTTCCTCTTGGAAGTTTATAGATGTTTAGGTAATCCCCATTCACTCTTGTAAACCCCAGAGAACAGAGCCCTATCCCATCCAATTACTGTTCCCACATCAGTCCTGCCATCCAGGAATCAGTCTGGGAAAGGTTTGCTACACTCCCTCCACAGTCAGAGCATCCACCTTTAGATCAAGGGGACCAAAACTGACAATACTCCAGGTGCCATCTTCACAAAGTATGATCTCCCAGGCACAGGACAGTCCAACAGATAGACACTCACCTCCAGCAGAGGAAAGAGATCCTTATCTTCATCCTTCAGCTCGTTCCATTTCTGAATGAGGGGGGGCATTAGCTTCTGGATGTATTCCTGAGTGCAGAGTGGAACATTTTGCCATTAAATGCTTGGGACTGGCAACAAAACCAAAACCTCTCCGATACAGTAAAAACTACACATTAATTACATAAAGAAACACAACCGCCAACCACATGCAGAACCCTAGCCTTTACGGATCGCTTATGATTATTGCTGGCATCCCTCAGAGTCCAAATAAAATCACAGCGTGAACTCTGCACTGGCCTCGGTTGCCCAGCATAGAGTTTGAGATTCACGCACTGCACCATTTGAGCCCATCCCAGCCACTGTATAAAAATCAGAGCTACTGCCTACTGGCTGATTGAGGTGATGTCCCACGGAATCAGCCAAAGTACCGATGGCATCGTACAGAATCAGCAGGTTCTTGTGTTGGTATTTCCCAAACGCAAAGACCAGGGTGTCGAGGATGTAGCTGAGATATGGGACCAGCTCAGTGCAGGCTTCCTCCTCTAACGTAGCAAACGCACTGCAGGGAGAAGAAAGGGAGGATCAGGGTCACAAACAGCAGTCAGCAAAGCCAGACTGAAGGCAGTTCCAGGTACTCAAAACATGGAAAGGGCAGCTGGTTGTGGCTGAGATCGGTTTTATGATAACATACCCTCTGTCAGCTTCTAACCTCCCAACACCCCGAAAGGTTACCCACCACAGATATCTCACATTCCACTCTCCAGATAAAGCGAACGTACAAGTCATGCACTGAAATTATTCATCAGCGAGTCACAAACAGTGCAGAGTGGAGACTGAGAGATGTGCCCACAACTCAACGTTGGAGGCCACCCCATCACACCTCAGGCTAAAACTGGTACTCTTCAGTTTTCTTGCTCAAAAAGACACCACAGATGTAGAACCCCAACATCTGGCTCATTTATCAGACAATAATGCTTCAGCCAGTAACAGTGGAACAGCCTTCAGGCACTCATGGTTATTCCGGGGCACAGTCACTCTGTAGTACCTCAGGAGCCAGTCTCTAATCTGGCAGGGATCACCCAGGTAATACCCATACTTACAGGAGACAGCAGATAGCCAATCAGTGGTGGATCCCTTGCTGCTCTACTAAACTCTTAGCAGAGGAAATAGTCCCTTTCTGTTCGCTGTTTCAGTAGGAGGCTCTGTCCCTCCTTGTCAGGACTGAGAACAGCTTGACAGAGGTTCAAGATGACCAACGGCTCGATACTGTGTGTTGAGGAACTCAGTTGACTCAGCTCACCTGCACGCTGCTTCTTGTACTTTCTTGTTTCCATCCAGGATTCTCTTCAGAAGTTCAGTCATGAGTGGTTTGAGATACTGGTCTGGGGGCTGGCTGACCACCCAATGCGCATAGCGACTGAGTGTCCAGCAGGCAATTGAGCGTACTAGCGCCTTCTTATCTGGCAGACACTGTATAAGGTGTGGGATCAACTCAGGGAGATATGGGACCATTCCCTGCATACAACCTAGGAGCAGAAAGGAAGCAGGATTATTTACAATCCAACAGAGGGGCTGAGTGAGGTCACCCTCCACAAGACAAACAGGAACAGGCTGGCTGACTGTTCAATAGAATCATGGCGGACCTGACACACACATCCACTTTCCTTCAAACCCTCAAATGGAGGAGAATATATTCTCAGCCTTAAATATGCACAAGGACTCTGTCCCCATAGCTCCCTGGGAAGAGGAATGAAAGGCTCTCCTTCCTCACCAAGAGTTAAATTGGAACCCTCTGTTCTGATAATATGCCCTCGGTTCCCAGACTCTCAGCGTTTACCCTGTCAAGCCCTTCAAGAATCCTATTCATTTCAATAAGATCACCTCACAGACTTCTCATTTCCAGTGAACAGAGTCGCAACCCATTTAGCATTTGCTCATAAGACAATCCCTTCAAACCAGGGATCATCCTAGTGACCTTCTCTGAAAAGCCTCCAATTAAATTATATCTTTCCATAAATAAGGGGACCAAAACTCCCGTCAGATGTTGTCTCTGCAGCACCTTGCTCCCTATTCTCATGTTCTGGTTAGTAACAGGCTCTACAGTGTGACAGCAGCCAGAAATGGCGACAGGGATGGGTACAAGTTGACAACCAGTACAGGACGCAGTCACTGCTGGCAGAGTGAGAGGAGAATTAAAAACTGTAGATTTGGACCATTGGGGGAAAAGTTGTGAGCCTGGGTCTGACAACACTTAGTCATGCAGCCTGCTGTTATATGGCAGCACAAGGGTAACATGGGAGCAGCTATCCAGAATACAGGCACTGACACACCCAATCGAGTTGTATAGTTCAGACAGCATGCCCCATGAGAACTGTTCTCACCCACAGTACAGTACAGCTCAGCTCCTGCTTCATACCTTCTGCAATGGCTCCCAGAACCAGGATCCCAGATTCTTTGATAACCCAATCCGGATGGAACAGTAGCCCCTTCAGTAGTGGGAGCAGGTGAGGCAGAAGGTCATCCCGGAAAACATTCGCCAAGACATCCAATGCAGCAGCTGAACATTTTCCTGGCAGAAAGACAGAAGTGTGGTGTTCACCTGATACACAGCAGTTTGCACATAGTGGCACAAAGCGAGTCCAAACTACACACAACATACCAGAACCCCCAAAAGGTTAAAATACTCCCACTGTCTACACAGTACCTCAAAACAATCCCGCAGTAGAAGCCAAACACGATGGCAGGCTGGCCTGGAGTGAGCGGTTTCAGACACATTGGTGAGGTCCTTCAAACAGTCCATTCCCTTCCCTTCACACGGACTGTCCCCCAGCCCATGACTGAATTATCATTCACACGGACTGTCCCCCAGCCCATGACTGAATTATCATTTACACGGATCGTACCCCAGCCCACTACTGAATTATTATTTACACGGACTGTACCCCAGCCCACTACTGAATTATCATTTACACGGACTGTCCCCCAGCCCACTACTGAATTATCATTCACACGGACTGTACCCCAGCCCATTACTGAATTATCATTCACACGGACTGTACCCCAGCCCATGACTGAATTATCATTTACACGGACTGTACCCCAGCCCACTACTGAATTATCATTTACACGGACTGTCCCCCAGCCCATGACTGAATTATCATTTACACGGACTGTCCCCCAGCCCACGACTGAATTATCATTTACACGGACTGTACCCCAGCCCACTACT
The DNA here is from genome assembly GCF_020745735.1 of Hemiscyllium ocellatum. Lineage (NCBI taxonomy): Eukaryota > Metazoa > Chordata > Chondrichthyes > Orectolobiformes > Hemiscylliidae > Hemiscyllium > Hemiscyllium ocellatum. Next base: position 1,447,065 of record NC_083445.1, on the reverse strand, counting down.
GAATTATCATTTACACGGATCGTACCCCAGCCCATGACTGAATTATCATTCACACGGACTGTCCCCCAGCCCACTACTGAATTATCATTCACACGGACTGTCCCCCAGCCAATGACTGAATTATCATTTACACGGACTGTACCCCAGCCCATGACTGAATTATTATTTACACGGATTGTACCACAGCCCATTACTGAATGTAGAAACTTGCACAAACTTAGGGTCCTTTGCAGTTTCCAGCTGAACTGCTTTCTCCCCCACTGACCTCTCTGCTTCTACAGGTGCTGACTATCAGTCATCGAATGATTACGTATCCAGAATGTCCCAAAATCAGCTCATTAGCCGAAGAATTCACTCAGTGACATGAGAGGAGATGAGAGTGTGAGTTTACCTCCCTGGCCTATCCAACAGAGAGGTCAGGAGGAAGGCATGTCAGTTTGAGTGGTACATCAGCACAGGTCATGGGACTACATGATCATAACATCTCAGGACTCTTGATACTTTGCCCAATAGAAAGTGATGATCCTGCACAAACATACTCAGGTTCCAGTCGGAGAGTGTATCGTCGTCATCATCATCAAAATCCTCATCTTCCTCAGCAGCATCTTCCTCATGCTGGAGTGTAACTGTGCGGGATTTATGAAAACGGGGTTTGATATCCTGCTCACTATCTGGAACTGCTTCATCCTCTTCTACATCACCCTATGTACAACCACAAAGAAAAGAACAAGACCAATCAACAAATCAAACAAAACTCAGAGGGTGCTGTACAGTCTTGGGGTGCTACAAATGCAGGTCAGGGTTCTACAGAAACTCCACTGAGTTAACTTCAACTCATTCCTTCCAAGGCCTGTGACTGGGTTTAGAACTGAAAGTGAGACAAACTATCTCACTGGTCAATCCTCCGCTCCCACACAATTCATAAAGTTAGTACAACTATTCTTACCTTTAGAAGTATGATATCAATCTCAGAGTATTTCATCCCATTCACCAAGATAGGAATCAATCTAAAAAAAAGTCAAACATAAAATTGTTCATTAACGAAAGAACCCCTTTGAAAGCACCACACATCGATGGAACATGTTCTATTAGTGATCAAGCACCTTATTCACATGGTGAATCTCTCACTTGCTGACACTGTACCCCAATATCTGTGTCATCTTGTCCACAACAGGAGAAGCAGAGGACAATTCCTGCACAGACCTTTTGAAATACATTATATTGCGCTACACAATCAGCTAACATCTGTCGCAGAGTCAGCAGAAGGGGCTTGGGAGGAACTGGAGTTTGGACATATGATTCCCAATTCTGTCTCCCACCAGGAATCATCATCATCATCATCATCTATATAATTGGGTGTGTTTTCAACTCACTGATGGAGACTCATCACCGATTAGTCAATAACTCCACCACTAAGGCTCAGGAACATAGACCATTACAGCACAGCATAGCCTTTCAGCCCTCGATGTTATGCCGACCCATGAACTTAGTCTGATGTCCATCTAACCTACACCATTCCATTATTATCCATATGTATGTCCAACAGCCATTTAAATGCCCCGAACGTAGGCAAGTCTACTCCTGTTGCAGGCAGGCTGTTCTTCTGACTATAGAAGCTACCCCTGATATCTGCCCTATATCTACCACCCCTCCATTTATAGCTTTGCCCCTCGTGTTAGCCATCACCATCTGAGGAAAAAGGCTCTCAATGTCCAGCCTATCTAACTCTCTGATTATCTTCTATGTCTTGTACCCTGAAGGTTGCTGCACAGGTGGATAGAGTGGGCAAGAAGGCACATAGTACGCTTGCCTTCATTGGACCGGGTATTGAGTATAAGAGCTGGCAGGTCATGTTAAAATTGTACAAGACATTGGTTCAGCCGCATTTAAAATACGGTGTGTACAGTTCTGGTCGCCACATTACCAAAAGGATGTGGATGGTTTGGAGAGGGTGCAGAGAAGGTTTACAAGGATGTTGCCTGGTATGGAAGGGGCTAGCTATGAAGAGAGGTTGAGTAGGTTAGGTTTGTTTTCATTAGAAGAAAGGTGATTGAGGGGGGGGGACCTGATTGAGGTTTACAAAATCATGAAGGGTATAGACAGGGTGGATAGAGACAAGCTTTTTCCCAGGGAGAAGGATTCAATAATGAGAGGTCACACTTTCAAGGTGAGAGGTGGAAAGTTTAAGGGGGATACATGCGGTAAGTACTTCACACAGAGGGTGGTGGGTGTCTGGAACGCGTTGCCAGCAGAGGTGGTAGGGGCAGGCACGGTAGATTCATTTAAGATGCGTCTGGACAGAGGCATGAGTAGGTGGGGAGCAGAGGGATACAGATGCTTAGGAATTGACCGACAGGTTCAGACAGTGGATTTGAAGCTCAGGCTTGGAGGGCTGAAGGGCTGTTCCTGGGCTGTAAATTTTCTTTGTTCTTTGTCTCAATTAATCACCTCTCAACCTTCTTCTCTCCCAACGAAAACAGCCTCACATCCCTCAGCCTTTCCTCCATACCGGCAACATCCTAGTAAATCCCTTCTGCACCATTTCCAAAGCTTCCACATCCTTCCCATAATGCAGTGACCAGAGCTGCACGCCATACTCCAAGTGCGGCCTGACCAGTGTCTTGTCCAGATGAAGCATGATCTCATCGCTTCGAAACTCAATCTCCCCACCAATAAATGCCAATGCACCATATGCCTTCTTAACAACCTGATCAATTTCTCAACCATCTTCAACCTCTCCCTGCAGCAGGCCACAGTCCCTGCCTGTTTCAAGAGGCCAACATCATCCCTGTGCCTCAGAAGGCTCATGCAGCATGTCTCAATGACTACCGCCCAGTGGCCCTAATGTTGGTGGTCATGAAGTGCTTTGAAAAGCTGGCCATGGCATTAATCAACTACAGTTGAAAAGTGTGGTGCTGGAAAAACACAACAAGACAGGCAGCATCTGAGGAGCAGGAGAATCGACGTTTCGGGCATAAGCCGTTCTTCAGGAATGAGGCTGGTGTGCCTAGCGTGCTGAGATACAAAGGTAGGGGGGCGGGGCACTGGGAATACAATAGGTGCAAGGAGGGGAGGTTGAGGGTGATAGGCCGGAGAGGTCAGGAAGATGATTACAGGTCAAGAAGGTGGTGCTGAATCCAGGGGTTGGGACTGAGACAAGGTGGGGGAAGGGGAAATGAGGAAGCTGGAGAAATCTACATTCATCCCGTGTGGTTGGAGGGTTCCGAGGCGGAAGATGAGGTGCTCTTCCTCCAGGTGTCGTGTGGTCAGGGTCTGGCAATGGAGGAGGCCAAGGACCTGCATGTCATTGGCGGAGTGGGAGGGGGAGTTAAAGTGTTGAGCCACGGGGCGGTTGAGTTGGTTGGTGAGGGTGTCCCAGAGGTGTTCCGTGAAACGTTCTGCAAGTAGGCAGCCTGTCTCCCACAGGAGACCACATCGGGTGCAGGTGAATTTGTGACAGATATGGAAGGATCCATTGGGGTCTTGGAGGGAGGTGAGCTGTATCCGCTGCTCCCAATGTGGCCTCCTCTACATTGGGGAGACAGGCTGCCTACTTGCGGAATGTTTCAGAGAACACCTCTGGGAGACCCGGACCAACCAACCCAAACGCCCTGTGGCTGAACTTTTAACGCCCCCCTCCCACTCCACCAAGGACATGCAGGTCCTTGGCCTCCTCCATCGCCAGACCATGGCAACACGACGCCTGGAGGAAGAGCACCTCATCTTCCGCCTAGGAACCCTCCAACCATACGGGATGAATGTAGATTTCTCCAGCTTGTTCATTTCCCCTTCCCCCACCTTGTCTGAGTCCCAACCCCCGGATTCAGCACCGCCCTCTTGACTTGCAATCTTCTTCCCAACCTCTCCGCCCCCACCCCCTCTCCGGCCTGTCACCCTCATCTTAACCTCCTTCCACCTATCGTATTCCCAGCACCCCTCCCCCAAATTCTCTCTCCCCCTCTCTTCCCCCCCACCCCATTTGTCTATCAGACCAACAGATACCATATCACTTGCCCTTCATTCCTCCCAAGAACATCTTGACATCAAGAACAGCTATGTAAGAATCCTACTCATTAACTACAGTGCAGCCTTCAACACTATTATCCCCTTGAGACTGATTATTAAACTTCGTGATCTCGGACTGAGCCCCACTCTCTGCAACTGGATCATCAGTTTCCTGACCCACAGGCCACAATCAGTGAAGACTGAGGACAATACTTCATCCTCACTAACACTCAACACTGGAGCCCCCCAGAGGCGAGTACTCAGCCCCCTACTGTACTCACTGTATACCCATAACTGTGTCACCAAATACCAAACTAATGCCATTTACAAGTTTGCTGAAGACACCACCATAGTCGGTTGAATCTCAGATGGTGATGAAACAGACTACAGACAGGAGGTGGAAGACCTGGAAAAATGGTGCACTGAGAGCAACCTAGCTCTCAATGCCGGCAAAACCAAGGAACTCATTATTGACTTTCAGCAGGATGTTACTCACACCCCCCCCCACACATTAACAGCACAGAGGTGGAATGAGTGGAGAGTGTCAAGCTCCTGAAAGTGGGCATCCACAACAAGCTTTCTTGGACTCTTCATATGGATACACTGGTTATAAAGGCTCAACAACATCTCTTCTTGCTCAGGCAGCTGAGGAAATTTGGCATGACGGTGAAAATCCTTGCCAACTTTTATAGGTGCACCATTGAGAGCATTCTGTCTGGAGGTATCACTACCTGGTATGACATATGTACCATTCAAGATCAGAGACGGTTACAGAGAGTGGTGAACTCAGCCCGGACAATCACAAAGGCCAACCTCCCATCTATAGAATCCATCTACCAGGCCCACTGTCAAGGAAAGGCCGGCAGCATTCTCAAAGATCCCTCCCACCCTGGCAATGTTTACCTACAACCTCTACCATCGGGAAGAAGGTACAGAAGCCTGAACACGCACCAGCTGGTTTGAAAACAGTTTCTACCCTATTGTTGTTAGAACACTGAATGGATTCACAAACTCTTAACATTTGCCTGTACCTGTGTTTTGGTTTTTGCTGCTGTTTGCCTATTGCTACCTAACTCGGTGATCTGCCTGTATTGCTCACAAGACAAAGCTTTTCACTGTGCCTCGGTACACGTGACAATAAATTCAATAAGTAAATAAATACCGAGGGTGGCAACTCTCAGGGATTTATGCACCTGGACACAGATCTCTGTTCATCTACACTACCCAGAATTTTACCATTAGCCCAATACCCTGCATTCCAGTTATTTCTTCCAAAGTGAATTACCTCACACTTATCAGCATTAAACCCCATTTGCCACTTCTCAGCCCAGCTCTGCATCTTATCTATGTCCCTCTGTAACCCACTGTCCATAACTCTGCCTACCTTAGTGTCATCCACAAATTTACTAACCCATCCCTCTCCACTCACATCCAGATCATTTATAAAAATGACAAACAGCAGTGGACCCAACACAGATTCTTGCGGCACACCACTGGTAACTGAACTCCAGGATGAACATTTCCCATCAACCATCACGGTCTTCTTTCAGCAAGCCAATTTCTGATCCAAATCACAAAATCACCTTCAATCAAGAAATTCCATATTTTGTGCATTAACCTACCGTGTGGAACCTTAATAAAAGCCTTAACAAAGTCCATATACACCACATCAACTGCGTTACCCTCATCCACCTGTTTGGTCACCATCTCGAAGAACTCAATAAAAGGTTGGGAAGCACGATCTCCCCTTCACAAAACTGTGTTGACTATCTCTAATCAAATTATTCCTCTCCAGATGATTATAAATCCTATCTCTTATGACCATTTCCAACACCTTACCCACAACTGAAGTAAGGCTCACCGGTCTATAATTACCAGGGTTGTCCCGACTCCCCTTCGTCAACAAGGGAACAACATTTGCTATCCTCCAGTCTTCTGGCACTACTCCTGTTAACAATGATGACGACATAAAGATCAAAACCAAAGGCTCTGCAATCTCCTTCCTGCCTTCCCAGAGAATGCGAGGATAAATCCCATATAATTTTGTAGCCTGTACCTCCGTATTCTCACTAACATTGCCCTTTCCCAATGGGAATACTGATGAAAAGTATTCATTAAGTACTTCCCCTATGTCCTCAGATTCCACACACAACTTCCCACTTTCTGTCTTTGATTAGCCCTAACCTTAGCTGAAAATGTGTTGCTGGTTAAAGCGCAGCAGGTCAGGCAGCATCCAAGGAACAGGAAATTCGACGTTTCGGGCACAAGCCCTTCATCAGGAATGAGGAGAGGGTGTCCAGCAGGCTAAGATAAAAGGTAGGGAGGAGGGACTTGGGGGAGGGGCGATGGAGATGTGATAGGTGGAAGGAGGTCAAGGTGACGGTGAAAGGCCGGAGTGGGGTGGGGGCGGAGAGGTTAGGAAGAAAATTGCAGGTTAGGAGGGCGGTGCTGAGTTCGAGGGAATCGACTGAGACAAGGTGGGGGGAGGGGAAATGAGGAAACTGGAGAAATCTGAGTTCATCCCTTGTGGTTGGAGGGAACCCTCCAACCACAAGGGATGCGCCTGGGAACCCTCCAACCACAAGGGATGAACTCAGATTTCTCCAGTTTCCTCATTTCCCCTCCCCCCACCTTGTCTCAGTCGATTCCCTCGAACTCAGCACCACCCTCCTAACCTGCAATCTTCTTCCTAACCTCTCCGCCCCCACCCCACTCCAGCCTACCACCCTCACCTTGACCTCCTTCCACCTATCACATCTCCATCGCCCCTCCCCCAAGTCCCTCCTCCCTACCTTTTATCTTAGCCTGCTGGACACACTTTCCTCATTCCTGATGAAGGGCTTGTGCCCGAAACGTCGATTCTCCTGCTCCTTGGATGCTGCCTGACATGCTGCGCTTTAACCAGCAACACATTTTCAGCTGTGATCTCCAGCATCTGCAGACCTCAATTTTTAGCCCTAATCTTACACTAGTAATTCTGTTGTGGTTCTGTTCGCCGAGCTGGAAGTTTTTGCTGCAAACGTTTCGTTCCCTGGCTAGGGAACATCAGTGCTATTGGAGCCTCCTGTGAAGTGCTGCTTTGATGTTTCTTCCGGTATTTATAGTGGTTTGTTCTTGCCGCTTCCGGGTATCTGTTTCAGCTGTAGTAGTTTGTATATGGGGTCCAGGTCCATGTGTCTGTTAATGGAGTTTGTGGATGAACGCCATGCCTCTAGGAATTCCCTGGTTGTTCTCTGTCTGGCTTGTCCTATGATGGTAGTGTTTTCCCAGTCAAATTCGTGTTCCTGGTTGTCTGAGTGTCATTTTGTGGCTAGCTGATGTTCATGGATGCGGATTGTTAGCTGTCTTCCTGTTTGTCCTATATAGTGTTTTGTGCAGTCCTTGCATGGTATTTTGTAAACTACGTTAGTTTGGCTCGTGCTGGCTATTGGGTCCTTTGTTCTAGTGAGTTGTTGTCTGAGTTTGGAAGTTGGCTTGTGTGCTGTTATGAGTCCTAAGGGTCGCAGTAGTCTGGCTGTCAGTTCTGAGACGCTCCTGACATATGGTAGTGTGGCTAGTCCTTTTGGTTGTGGCATGTCCTCGTTCCGTGGTCTATCTCTTAGGCATCTGGTGATAAAGATGCGTGGGTATCCGTTTTTGGCGAATACCTTGTATAGGTGTTCCTCTTCCTCTTTTCGCAGTTCTGGTGTACTGCAGTGTGTTGTGGCTCTTTTGAATAGTGTCCTGATGCAGCTTCGTTTGTGTGTGTTGGGGTGGTTACTTTCATAGTTTAGGACTTGGTCTGTGTGTGTTGGTTTCCTGTGTACCCTTGTGGTGAATTCTCCGTTGGGTGTTCTCTCTACTAACACGTCTAGGAATGGGAGTTGGCTATCCTTTTCCTCTTCTCTCGTGAATCGTATTCCTGTGAGTGTGGCGTTGATGATTCGGTGTGTTTTTTCTATTTCTGTGTTTTTGATGATTGCAAAGGTGTCATCGACGTATCTGATCCAGAGTTTGGGTTGGATTTGTGGTAGGGCTGTATGTTCTAACCTTTGCATAACTGCCTCCGCTATGAGTCCCGAGATTGGTGATCCCATGGGTGTTCCGTTGATTTGTTCGTATATCTGATTGCTGAATGTAAAGTGTGTGGTGAGGCACAGGTCTAGTAGTTTAAGTATGCCGTCTTTGTTGATAGGTTCGGCCTCCTGTGTTCTGTTATGTATGTCCAGTAGGTTGGCTATTGTTTCTCTGGCTTTACTGCGACCCTTAGGACTCATAACAGCACACAAGCCAACTTCCACACTCAGACAACAACTCACTAGAACAAAGGACCCAATAGCCAGCACGAGCCAAACTAACGTAGTTTACAAAATACCATGCAAGGACTGCACAAAACACTATATAGGACAAACAGGAAGACAGCTAACAATCCGCATCCATGAACATCAGCTAGCCACAAAACGACACGACCAGCTATCCCTAGTAGCCATACACTCAGACAACCAGGAACACGAATTTGACTGGGAAAACACTACCATCATAGGACAAGCCAGACAGAGAACAGCCAGGGAATTCCTAGAGGCATGGCGTTCATCCACAAACTCCATTAACAGACACATGGACCTGGACCCCATATACAAACCACTACAGCTGAAACTGACACCCGGAAGCGGCAAGAACATCCATCAACAGACACATCGACCTGGACCCCACATACAAACTACTACAGCTGAAACAGATACCCGGAAGCGGCAAGAACAAACCACTATAAATACCGGAAGAAACATCAAAGCAGCGCTTCACAGGAGGCTCCAATAGCACTGATGATGTTCCCTAGCCAGGGAACGAAACGTTTGCAGCAAAAACTTCCAGCTTGGCGAACAGAACCACAACAACGGACACCCGAGCTACAAATCTTCAACCAGACTTTAAACTAGTTATTCTTTTATTCCTGATATACCAATAGAAGGCCTTAGGATTTTATTTGATCCTATTCTCCAAGCTGGAGGCAAACTGGGCAGGTATCTGCCTAACATTTGGTGTGCTCTGAAGGCAGTCCAAGCCCTCCGTATGATCAATTCCAGCAACTGGCCCTTACTGTATTAGATGTCCTGACAGCGCCTCCTTACAGATCGGTTGTTCAGCCAGTGTCAGCCAGAACTCGCACGCTTCTAATGCCACGTTTTCATCAGCATCTTGTGTCCTCTGCAGCATATACTGAGTGTGTGAGGAGAGAGAACAGCAGGGAGTTAGAGAGTTCCTCAGCCTGACAGGCAAAAGATCCGCCAATGACTTAGACACCACCCAGCAACCCTACACCATACCCCCGAGCCTTCCAGAGAGCCAACTGCCCCAACCTCCACAGCAAATCCAGAAAGTCCATCCAAACTGTACCCCCCCCCTCAGAAATGTTCCTGCAGCCAGTTTGGAATTGGAGCTACTCTGATATCACCACCAGTCAGCGACTTGGATGGGTGTGGCTGTAGCCCACATCTGGCTCAAGTCCATGGACAGTGACTACACTCAGGGGCCTTCCCCACGGGGAAGAGGGAAATTCCACCCAAACCTGGCTGGGACCTCACCCACAGGGTATTCTAAACAGATGTTGGAGGATAAAATAAAAATAACATAGATGCTGGAAATCTGAAACAAATAAATCACTGGGTCGAGCTTGCTGAAGGACATGCCTTAATTCAGGACAGGACATCACACCGAGCCACTGCTACACTGGTGGGTATAGCACCTGAACAGTGCGGCTTTGTTCAAGGGGCTTACTTTGTGAGACGTGTGTCCAATTATTCCCCAGGTTCACTGCATGGGATATGTAACAAGGACTAAGTTTTCCTGGTGTCTTGGCCAATGTTCTTCATGAAATAACACCATAAACACCGTTTGGCAGTCTCCTCATTGAAGGATTCCATCTGCTCCATCAGAGACAACCCTTCTAGATCACCTCCTGATGCTGCATACTCCGTGTGAAAGTCAGCTGGAGAGCCGGTTTGCAGTGCACAGTGATGTCAGTCTGGGTTCAACTCCCACATTGGCTGAGGCTATCATAAAGGACTCCCTGTCTCAATCTCTCCACTTGCCTGAGCTCTTTAGGTTAAAATCACCACCAATGGGCCTCTCTCTCTCTCTGAGCAGCTTCATGCTCTGATAAGACTATGGCAATGTTACCTTTATCGTATAGAATACATTCACTCATATACATCACCACATGCCTGAACCATGTGAATACTACTTACATTGCAGTAAACACAATCTAGACACATACCTGGATTATGCTATGCATGTGTGGGATAAGTCGATCTATCCGAACCTCCAGCAGCATCACCAGCGCCCGACACACGTTCTTCCTCACCTCAGAATCGTCATCTGTTGCCAGTGCAAAGAGATGCTGCAGGAAACAAGCAGGACTTTCAGCTTCAGCACTGCTTAATGGAGAGGCTTCTGTTTAAGGGACTCATCACTGTTACTGGTCACTCCCAATGGCTAGCTAGGAACAGTTTTTAGTTGAAGGCTTGAAAGGGTTCAGAAAAAATTTATAAGGATGTTGCCAGGGTTGGAGGATTGGAGCTGTAGGGAGAGGGTGAACAGGCTGGGGCTGTTTTCCCTGGAGTGTTGGAGGCTGAGGGGTGACCTTATAGAGGTTTATAAAATCATGAGGGACATGGATAGGGTAAATAGACAAGATCTTTTCCCTGGGGTGAGGGAGTCTAGAAGTAGAGGATATAGGTTTAGGATGAGAGGGGAAGGATATAAAAGAGACCTTAGGGTCAACGTTTCCATGCAGAGAGTGGTGTATACATGGAATGAGCTGCCAGAGGAAGTAATGGAGACTGATACCATTTTAAATGTTGCAATTGTATCTGAATAGAATTTGGAGGGATATGGGCTGGACACTGGCAAGTGGGACGAGATTAGGTTGGGATACCTGTTCAGCACGGACGAGTTGGACATCTCGAAGAATATGACTCTAAAGTGACTTCTATACAAGCAGCTCACCTAGGCAGGTCGTGTCAAAGTTCAGCAAGGACATGAACACGATTGGCCTCTACATAACGACAGGGGCATCTCCAGGTTTCCCAGTGTAGTCACCATCACCATCAGTGGTAAAGTCACTGGACTAGTAACTCAAGGTCCCCATACCAATAGTGAAATTTGAATTCATTTAATACCGGAAATTAAAAGCTAGTCTAACAACCACCATGGAACCAACGTGGTTTAATAATATTCTGTGGGAAAGAATTCCACCATCTTACCTCACCTGACCTACACATGACTACAAACCTAGAGCAATGTGGACAACTCCCATCCACCCCTTGAAGGGGCAGAGCAAGCTTCCCAAATTCAGAGTAATTCGGAACGGGTAGTAAACGTGGCTCTGTCAGCACCACCCATCTCTCTCAAATTGTTAAAAATAATCACAGCTCCTTCTATCATCACAAGGACTGAAAGCCGAAGAGACAGCTGTGATGCACGTGCTCCTTCTTTAACACTCAAATAAAACAACTGAACTGTGACCCCAGTAAACTGTAGCTTCCTTTTAATGACAGCCATGTTTGGAATACATTTCATGGAAGTAAACTTTTGCAACATCCTAATATTTCACAGTTCTCAGTTATGTCATCAAATTACACCATTTTGGTCTGACCACTGTAGAGTAGCAAATTGCTTCAGTAGTATTCTGACCAAACAGATTTCCTTGTGATACTAGGCCAAGTGCCTTAAGACACCTTCTGTCAGAAAGCCAAAGCACTACTCAACGCCTCAAATCGGGCATTTCAACGCGACATAAAAAGACTTCGGGTACAAGGATCTCCGGGAACAAAGTCTGCACTTTGAGGCCCCACCACCTCTGCCATTGGGCATGTGTAGAGTCAGCTCGGTTTATACAGACTTTCAGCTGGATTCTCTCGATAGCAACCACAAGAAAGATCCTGAACTGCCTCCAAATCAGCTGCTGGTACTTCTGCCCAGGGTAGAAAGAGAGCTGTTGGCATATATATTTGAAGAAGTAACAAAGGGGATTGATGAGGGCAGATCAGTGGGCGTGATCTATACGGAGGGGTGACCTTATAGAAGTTTATAAAATCATGAGGGACATGGATAGGTAAATAGACAAAATAGTTTCCCTGGGATGGGGGAGTCCAGAACTAGAGGGTATAGGTTTAGGGTGAGAGGGGAAAGATTTAAAAGGGGCCTAAGGGGCAACTTTTTGACACAGAGGGTGGTGCGTGTATGGAATGAACTCTCAGAGCAAGTGGTGGAGGCTGGTACAATTATAACATTTAAAAAAGCATCTGGATGAGTTTATGAATAGAGAGAACTTCGAGGGATTTGGGCCAAATCCTGGCAAATGGGACAAAGTTAGTTTAGGATATCTGGTCAGCATAGACTGCAGGGTCTGTTCCCATGCTGTGCATCTCTCAGACTCTATACGACTGACTGAGACAATAGTTCTTATCTATTACACAAATATTCTACCTCAATGAAGGTATCGACATTGTCCATCAGTGCCTGAGCCCTTCCGATGATGAACTGATTCACACAAGCGATTGCGTGGGACCTAGGAGGAAAAAGAGGTACAGGTATGAATTGTGACCTTACGCTATTCCAGGTCATTTCCTCTTCACCACAGTTCAGGAACAGGATGCAACAAACTCGTACCTGATTTTAGGACTACAGTGTTTGAAAAACTGCAGGAACTTGGGAATCATGATGTTGAGGGGTCTATTCAGGGCATCACTATCCAGCATCTCTGATGAATCCTCACAAATCTTCTGTAGAGCTCCAAAGGCTCCCTCACAAGTATTATAGTCCTCAGAATTGAGTAGGTTACAGAGTTGAGGCAGGAGCTCTGGCCAAGCTTGGAGCTCTCCCTTTGAGGCAATGGTAGTAATCAAAATACCTGCAGAAACCAGACTATAAAAGGTCAGGCACATACCTGCATTTTAACAGAGCAATGATTCTGGCAAGGATCACTCACACAATGACCTGGGTGTGTGAAAGGCAGGTTGGGGAGAGAAACAAATGCTGATCAGAGCACTCAAACCCACAACTGTATTCCAGATCAACGATCGCTAATTTTGAATCCTAAAACATGATGAATTTGAAGGAAAGCACTTGGATTCCCAGACATGGGCAGATATACAACATGCAACCAACTGAGTCAAATCTGTCTACGGCTTCAATAGGTACATGCAATGATTAAAGCACTACACATACATCTACATCTTATTTGCCTGTAGCTCTGCATTGGGACTCCATTAGAACTAAGATCCTGCAGCAGATTGCAGCCCTCAATATTGAAGACTGTACAGATATAATCACTGTGACAGTACAACTACAACACACAATTATAAAAGTGCTTACAATGCAGAAGTACAGCCCATGAGTTCTGAAGAAACTACTGAACTTCAGAATTAAACTTAACCACAAAACCTTCTGACTACAAGAGGACACAGCCTGAGGATATACTGCCAGGCACGTTCTTTTAAGGGTGGGGGAGGGTCTAAGACTTGTGCCTCGTTTATTGAGACCAAGTTAAAATTAGAGCAAGTGCTAAAACTTGAACACTGTCAGAAATTCTCATTTGCTTGACGAGCAGTTATTCACAGGAAGAAAGCACTGTGCAAGATAAGAAGGAACTCTGCGGATGGTTACAACTGTTGAGAGATATACTATCATTTACGCGGAAGTTCTCAACTTAAGCTCGTAACTAATTAAGAATTCAACTTAATCAAATTATCAATAAAGTAAGAGCTTACTGTATACTTGCGGCTCACAGTTACTGTTTGCACAGTCCATTCTGCATATACCAAAAGGGGCTATATGAATGCAACCAGCAGGATTTGCAGACATATCTGAGGTTTGGCAGACATGTCAAGTCAAACGGTGTGGTGTTGGAAAAGCACAGCCAGTCAGGCAGCATCTGAGAGCAGGAGAATCGACATTTCAGGCATCAGCCCTTCATCAGGAATTTCTGATGCTCCTCGGATGCTGCCTGACCAGTTGTGCTTTTCCAGCGCCACACTCTGACTCTCATCTCCAGACCTCACTTTCTCCTAGTGATGTTGAGTCTGTTCATTTCATGCAAAACAGTATAAGCAAAGTTTAAATTGCAGATTAATAAATGAGAGAGAGACACAGAGAGAGACACAGAGAGAAAAATATAAAAAATAACGGCATTGCTCATTTCAATATTTTTGAACTGGATGTTAAGCTGCCATTGCTTTCTATATTTCATTTGAAAGCTGTTAAGGAAGCATTATTCCTATTGTAGGCTGGATTAGCTTTATATTAAATCAGACAGAAATGCTTCAATACCAAGGGGTTACTTTTACTTGAACAATGCATCTCAACAAACAGGAGTCACTTGTATATGGATAAAGTGTTAAAATTGGTAAGTTTCAAAGCAAACATTAAAATGGATAATCTTTAATGCACTTTGACAAGACTTCAATAAGGCACTCAGCAATTTTCCTCAAGGTAGACTATTTAGCAAGGTTAGATCACACGGAATACAGGGAGAACTAGCTGGAAGGTGGGTGGTGGAGGGCTGCTTTTCACACTGGAGATCTGTGACCAATGGAGTGCCACAATGATCGGTGCTGTGCCCACTGCTTTTCATCATTTATATAAATGATGTGGATAGGAACATAGGAGGTATAGTTAGTAAGTTAGCAGATGACACCAAATTTGGAAGCATAGTGGACAGCAAAGAAGGTTACCTCAGATCGCAATGGGATATTGATCAAATGGGCCAATGGGCTGAGGAGTGGCAGATGGAGTTTAATTTCGATAAATGTGACGTGCTGCATTTTGGAAAAGCAAATCAGAGCAGGACTCATTCACTTAATGGTAAGGGGAGTGTTGCTGAACAAAGAGACCTTAGAGGGCAGGTTCACAGTTCCTTGAAAGTGGAGTCGCAGATAGATAGGATATTGAAGATGGTGTTTGGTATGCTTTCCTTTATTGGTCACTGCATTGAGTATGGGAGTTGAGAGGTCATGTTGCAGCAGTACGTTAGTTAGGCCACTTTTGGAATACTACGGGCAATTCTGGCCTCTCTGCAGTAGGAAGGATGTTTTGAAACTTGAAAGGATTCAGTAAAAGATTTACAGGAACATTGCCAGAGTTGGATGCTTTGAGCACTTGGGAGATGCTGAACAGGCTGGGGCTGTTTTCCCTGGAGCGTCGGAGGCTGAGGGGTGACCTTATCGAAGTTTATAAGGTCATGAGGGGCACGGATAGGATAAATAGACAATGTATTTTCCCTGGGGTGAGGGAGTCCGGAACTAGAAGGCATAGGTTTAGGGTGAGAGAGTAAATATATAAGAGACCGAAGAAACAACGTTTTCATGCAGAGGATGGTACGTGTGTGGAATGAGCTGCCAGAGGAAGTGGTGGAGGCTGGTACAATTACAACATTTAAAAGGCATCTGGATGGTTATATGAATAGGAAGGGTTTAGAGGGATATGGACCAAGTGCTGGCAAATGGCACGAGATTAATTGAGGCTATTTGGTCAGCATGGACAAGTCAGAGCAAAGGGTCTATTTCTGTGCTGTACATCTCGATCACTCTGTGCCTGAGAGCTTTATATCACTCATCACTTCAGGGGTTTCTATTGGTCAGAGTGTTTCATGCCAGGCTTTGAGCCAAAATTCCCATCTAACCTTTCGTGAGGATTTAACCTGCCAATTTTTCCCTTCAAATCGAATGAAATAGGACTCTTGGCCCTTCGAGCCTGCTCTGCCATTCAGTAAGATCACGGGGGATCCAAGTAGCTGATCTTCACTTCAACTCTACACTCTTAAGATTTCTGCCCACCGGCCACGGCCCTGATAATATTAAATCTGTCTCCTGCAAGTACAGTTACCAGTGTTCCAGACCAAGTCTTCGTAATGCTCTGTATAACTGAAGTATTCCCTTGCATTCAATTCCCCTTCCAAAAAACAGAAAGCTACAGTATTAGCTTTCCGAATTATTTGCTGGACCTGCATACTAACTTTTGCAACTCATGCATTGGAACACCAAAATCTTTGCTGACTTCTGACCATGTACAGGACTTCTATTTGTGCCATGTACAATTTCACGTCGTTCCACATTTACACCATTTGCTAGATCTTTGTCCACACATTTAACCTATCCCTATCCCCTTGGAGGCTTCACAACTCACTTTCCTGTCTGGGTGTCACCAGTAAATTTAACTACGGTATGGTCAGTCCTTGCAATTTATAAGAATTATTTTGAAAAAAAAGAGTTGAGACCCCATGACTGACATCACTTGTGAAATCCTGTCAATCAGAAAAAGACCCATTTATTCATTCTCGGATGTTAGCTAGCCAATCTTCCACCTCACCAACACATTACTACCTACACTATGAGCTTCTCATTTACACAATAACTTTTGTGCCACTTTATCAAATGCCACAATAAGTACAAAACATCCACTGATTCACCTTTCCCACTATGCCAGTTCTTGTTCAAATCATTCTAATTGAGTTAGTTAAACAGGATTTTCCTTTGACAAAACCATATTGGCCCTGCCTTGAAATTATCCAAGTGGCCTGTTATAACATCCTTAATAAAAGCTTCAACATTTCCCCGATGACAGATCTTAAGCCAACTTGGCATGCTGTTTCTTTTTCTGCTTCTCTCCTTTTGAAGGAGAGTTGTATTAATTTTCCAACCTAAAGGAGCCTTCCTTGCACGCAATGAGTTTTCAAAAATTACATTCAACTATCTCACTAGCTTAACTATACAAGAGGTCTAAACCAAAAAAAAAATCGCTGCAGAAAATCAGCACGACTGGCAGTATCGACTAAGAGAAAACAAAAGAGTTCAGTGACACTTCTTCAGAACCCTTACCTCACTTACAACTTCTTTTAAGACACCAAGATGAAACAAGGTGTTAGGAACTTGTCAACTTGCTGTTTTAACATTTTACTCAGTAATGTCTGCTGGTAATTGTAATTTTCCTGTGGTTTGTCCTCCCTTTCAACTCCTATTATTTTTAGAATCATCGAATCCCTACACAGTGTGGAAGCAGGTCATTCAGCCCATTGAGTCCGCAGTGACCCTCTGAAGACCATCTCTCCCAGATCCACCTCCTGCAGCCTATAACCCTGCATTTCCTATGACTAACCCACCTAACCTGCACATCCTTGGACTGCAGAAGGATGCCAGAGCACCCGCACAGACACAGGAAAAACATTCAAACTCCATACAGACAGACAGAGTCACCAGAGGGTTGACTCAAACCTGGGTCCTTGGCACTGTAAGGCATCAGTGCTGACCACGAAGCCACTGTACCACGTTGTCCTTGGTAAAGATCAATACAAACTCTGTTCAAATTGTCCCATCTCTTTACTTTTTAGTGTTTCCTTAAAGCACCTGAAGACACTTTTCCTGTCTGCTTTTATACCTTTGGCTAACTTACTCTCATTGTATTTATCCCCCTCAATCTTTTAGTAACTTGTTTTTGGTTTTTTTTTCCTATATCCTAACCGATCTTTAGACCTGTCACTCATCTTTGCACGGTATGACTTTTCCTTGAATTGTATCCTCTGACTTTGTTAACCCATCCCAACTTGCCAGCTCACCTTCACTAGCTGTGCTTTCATGCCCTTAACTGCCCTCATTTTAACTCAAAACAGTTTTGGACCCACACAGCTCTCCCTTAAACCGAATGTAAATTCGATCAGATTACAGTCACTGCTATTCAGGGTGCCTTCACTCTGGGGTCAGCATTTACTGCCGTCTCTCTGCCCAAACCCAGGTCTACAACAATCTGCTCTCTTGGCCAGCATCATTATACTGGTTTAAGAAATGGTCCCAAAGATATTCAATTCACTCACCCAGACCATTTTCATCTTTTTTCCCCTCCAGTCTACACAGATAAATAATTGCTGCACCCTTTGGATAAGCCAGCATTTGTTTTTCTTGATACTCTGTCCTACTGATTACTGTTGGGGGACCACACAGCTCCTACATCTGGGCTTTGTGAAATTAGGTCATCCCTCTTCATTCTGTTATTATCACCTTTAATTAACAGAGGCACTCCTCCACTGTTTCCTGGCTGTCCTAAAAGCCAATGTACCCTTCAATATTCAGGTCATCTTGCAGCCACATTTCAGTAACGGTCAAAAGATCATAGTTATCTCAATTTTTCCTCCTGGCTCATCTTTTGTTTCACATGTTATATGAATTTAAAATAACCTTTAAATTTTGCTCTTATGTTTGAACTCTATAGTTTTATCTGATCCACTCTTAGATCTGTATTCTCTATCCCTTCCTGTTAAAGTCCTAGCATATTTAACAGTAATTCCTTCCTCTTGCCCACCTCCCCCCTCCCCAACTCACCCACCCCAGTTCACAACTTCCCAAATTTAGGACATTGTCCCCACTATCTAGTTTTAAATCTACTCTACTTCACAAGACCACCAATCCCAGTACAGTTGGAGTGTAGATCATTCCAATGGTGTAGTTCACTTTCCCCAGGATCGGTGTCAGTGTCCCACAGGTCAGAGAAAATGTCTGCCACATCTTTGTTCTTTTGTTTGACATTTGGGCATAGCTGACAAAGCTCATGTATTGCCCATCTCCAATGGCCCCTGAGCTGAGTGGCTTGCTGGGAGTGTTATCAATTGTAGCCCAGGCTAGAGGAGGGTGGCAAATTTCCTTCCCAAAGGCCACTTTTACAGTAATTTAAAACACAGTTACAAACCCAGATTTATTATTTGAATTCAAATGCCATGAGCTGCCATGATGCATTTTGAACCCTGTGCCCAGAGCAGAAGCCTGCATCTGTGGTTTACTAGTGAGGTAACATCAGTACTCCTCTATATTTCCTATAAATAGCTAAAGGAAACATCTAATTGCGTTCTCACAATGTGTAGATAAAATGTTCACTCCACCAGCAGTTGCCTGTCATGCTGGATACTGCAGACCATCAGGATTCATCAGCAGAGAGAGACAGGACAGAACCAGGCAGGCACACCATACCCCCCAACAGGGTGGCCTTCAACACAATCATTGAAAACTTTGTAAACAGGCCACGGCCAGAACACAAGAGAGAACTTCGTATTCGACTATACAGGTTGCAATGTTACGTAGGAGTTTCTCAATCAACTCCTGGCAGAACATCAGATCCCACAAAGCAGTGATTCAGAGAAGCCAGTGTCTGGTTAGTTCAGTTACCTATGGTCGCTCTGATGAGTGGAGAGGCATCCCCAATGTTGTTCAAACACTCCTGCTTGATAAAGTCAGCAACACCCTGTGGGAAACTCTGGTAGTGAGCCTTGACATTGTTCTTCAGAATGAGGCCACTGAGGGACCGGGTTGGTTCATCTAAAGAGGGAAACAACACAACATTACTGGAATGATCCCATGTCATCAATACCATCGTAATAAGCGGCACACTCGGAGGGCTGTTACTAGTTAAAAGCAACACTAGCTTGTTACATTGGATACAGGCACAGCATTTGGCTTTTCAGCCCACCCAATCAAGAGTGTGCCTTTGGAAACACCATCAGGCAGTAATGTCGGGAGGGCAGCACAGTGGCTCAGGGGTTAGCACTGTTGCCTC
The DNA here is from genome assembly GCF_020745735.1 of Hemiscyllium ocellatum. Taxonomy (NCBI): domain Eukaryota; kingdom Metazoa; phylum Chordata; class Chondrichthyes; order Orectolobiformes; family Hemiscylliidae; genus Hemiscyllium; species Hemiscyllium ocellatum. The sequence goes on along the minus strand of NC_083445.1, from coordinate 1,427,487 downwards.
ACAGCACCAGGATCCCAGGTTCGATCCCAGCCTTGGACAACTGTGTGGAGTTTGTACATTCTCTCAATGTCTGCCTGGGTTTCCTCCCACAATGCAAAGACGTGCAGGTTAGGTGAATTGGCCATGCTAAATTGCCCATGGTGCTCAGGGATGTATATGTTAGGTGCATTAGCCGGGGGAAATTTAGGGTTGGGGAATGGGTTACTCTTTGGAGGTTGGAGTAGACTTGTTGGGCCGAAGGGCCTGTTTCCACACTGTAGGGAATCTAATCCACACTGTAAATGGTTACAGAGGGCAGGCAGCATTCACCTTGTATCCTGGCATAGACTGGCTGAATCATTGTTTCACCAGGAGATTGGCAAAGGGGAAATAGGCATGTCTTTTTAATGAAGTAAGGAATGTAAAATGAACAGCACCTTCAGATTTCAGTCTGGTCAGGACGAAGATCAAGTAGTTGTTGAAGTCTGGATACTGATTCAGCTGCTCCAATTTCTGGAAGTGAAGCTCAGGATAAAGCAACATAATACTGAAATTCTCACCCAACAAACTAAAAGGTGTGATAACACAAACAAAAGCAACTAAACTCAATCATTATCCACTTCCTGCACTAGAAGAGACAGAGGATAGCGAGCAAGATCAAATCCATACAGCTACAGATGGCTGACACTGCAGGCAAATTCTGAATGGGGAAAATTTCCCACAAACAGCCACGGCACAAGAGCTGACTTCTCTTCCCAACATCCAAAGTCTCCACTAAAAATGTGCAGTGTGCATCAGGTACTAGACAGTATCACAGTAATTGCCCAATGATTATGCAACATCATCTGTCAAACTTTTAACTGTCATTCAGAAGCTCAAAGGCAGCAAGCATGACCAAAGAGGGAGATGAAATTAAGTGAAAATTAGGACTATACAGATAGCTGAACAGTTTGAATCTTTGAACAGACAGGATACTTGTTGCACTGCACGCTGTGTTGCAGTGTCTGGCGACTGAGAGTCTTTGAGCAGCTGAAGAACTTGCTGAAGACCCTGCTCATCAGGCTGCCACTCCATCACGAATATTCCTGGAAAGAGAAGCAAGTTACTGAAAGACCGTCACAAGAAATGAGGATGGGCTAATTCACCTGACCACAACGCAGACACCTCACCAACACTTCCACCTTTTGCAAAAATCACACCGCTATCCCTGCATCATGCCACGCTGCCTACATTCCCCTTTCTCCTCCCCCTGAATGCCTCATTCCAATCTCTGAAAGAGTCACTAGCAGCACAACAGATCTTTACAAAAGGATGAGTGTTTCCTGTTGCGCTGAGTGGGATTAGACTGAGCAGCCTCAGCCAATATTGAGAAACCGCAGCCATTTGACCCCAAGAGCCCTCAGCAACCCCTTCCATAGCGTTGCATTCAGACCCATGGGGCATCACAAAGGCCGGACTGCCCTTTACCAAGCACCAGAATGTCTGCTCCTTAAGCAAGGTTTGGTTAACAGCAGCATCACTGTCAGAAGGTGCTGACCGTGAGCTCTCACAGACAAGAAGCTGGTCATTTGAAGCACAGCCACAATTGCCCAGATCGACAGCACAGTATTCAGCAGGAGGTACCAGTCATTACAGTACACTCCTGAGGGGCGGAAGGGTCACACAGAGATGTCCTGCCTCATGTAACAGGGGGTTTATACAGAAGGGTTTATCCCCACGAGGCAAACTCCTTATCCCAAAGAGAGGCCCCGGGTCCATGGTCTAATACAGTCTGGGTGGTAATTATAACACCACCCCCACCCCGGGGGGGGGGGGGGGGGGGCAGCCGCTCTGGGAGCAGGCCCCGCTCCAGGAATGGAGCCCGGGGCCTAAGGCCTGCACTCGAGGCTGCGGCTGGAAACGGAGCACAACGCAGGCCGCAGCCTCGGGCTGGCGGAGGATCGGGATGCCCTGCCCCGGGGCCACTCCCTCCTCCCTCCATCCTCCATCCATCCAGGCCCGGTGCCGCTCACTCACCGGCCGCAGGCCAAAGCCCCGGCGTCCTCTGACGGTCCCTCCCCACAATGGGCTGCTCGCTGCCGCCGCCGCCGCCGCCTTGACTCCGCCCCCTCCCACAGACCCCGCCCCCTTCTCGCGCGCGCGCGCACTCACTCACACGCAGCGACCAATCGGTGCCAACCTGCACGTCACCCGGTGTCGGGGTCCCGCGCTGTCCGGCCGCCGCCGATGCTCGCGCGCGGTGTCGTGGCCCCTCCCCCGTGTCTGATATCGCGGTCCCGCTCCCCCCCCCCCCCCCCGGTGCCCGGTAACACGGTCCCGCTCCCCCCCCGGTGCCCGGTAACACGGTCCCGCTCCCCCCGGTGCCCGGTAACGCGGTCCCGCTCCCCCCCGGTGCCCGGTAACGCGGTCCCGCTCCCCCCCCCCCGGTGCCCGGTAACACGGTCCCGCTCCCCCCCCCCGGTGCCCGGTAACACGGTCCCGCTCCCCCCCCCGGTGCCCGGTATCACGGTCCCGCTCCCCCCCGGTGCCCGGTAACACGGTCCCGCTCCCCCCCCCGGTGCCCGGTATCACGGTCCCGCTCCCCCCCGGTGCCCGGTAACACGGTCCCGCTCCCCCCCGGTGCCCGGTAACGCGGTCCCGCTCCCCCCGGTGCCCGGTAACGCGGTCCCGCTCCCCCCGGTGCCCGGTAACACGGGCACGGTCCCGCGGTGCCCGGCTCCGGGTTTAAATTCTCTCTGACCTATGGGAGTTGCTGCTCTCCTCACGTGATCAGGGCCCGCTTTTACCCGGCGGGCTCTGCGCCCTGGACCATGGTGCCAGGCGGAAGGTCAGCCGTCTCCCTTGGCCAGTGGTTACCATGGAGACGGGGCCTACTCTTGGGCCCCTAATTGAGAGAGTGTGTCTGAGTGAGCAGCAGGTAGGTAGGCGGGTGGGCTCACACTGATAACCGCCGCAGATCGGGGTGAGGTGGGGATGATTAAAGTCAATACCCACCTTTCATCATGCACTGGGACAATGTGTTTAAAATAACAACAATTACTTAGTCCATCAATGGGACTAACCTTTCCAATGGACAGGCTCAGGACTGATCCCAGCCCTTGTCTACATCCACCAGTTGTATGGTCAGTCCTTGCAATTTATATGAATTAAAAAAAAAGTTGAGGCCCCATGACTGACATCACTTGTGAAATCCTGTCAATCAGAAAAAGACCCATTTGTTCGTTCTCGGATGTTAGCTAGCCAATCTTCCACCTCACCAACACATTACTACCTACACTATGAGCTTCTAATTTACACAATAACTTTTGTGCCACTTTATCAAATGCCACAATAAGTACAAACCATCCACTGATTCACCTTTCCCACTATGCCAGTTCTTGTTCAAATCATTCCAATTAAGTTCGTTAAACAGGATTTTCCTTTGACAAAACCATATTGGCCCTGCCTTGAAATTATCCAAGTGGCCTGTTATAACATCCTTAATAAAAGCTTCAACATTTCCCCGATGCCCCAGATCAAATTTAAACCCATCTCACAAATGATGAAGAGTCTGGAGGAAGTAAATGATAACCCATTAATCCATTGTCAATTGTTGGAAAATCCCATCTGGTTCACTAATAACCATCAGTGAAAAAAAAGCCATCCTTACCTGGTCTTGGACAATATGTGGGTCCAGACCCACAGCTAATGTGGTTGACTCTTAACTGCCCTCTGGGCAATTAGGGACAGGCAATAAATTCACACCTAGCCAGTGACGCCCTTGTCCTGTGAATTACTAGAAGCTGCACACCTTGGTGAATAAATCAACAATCCAAGTACACAAACTGAACAACAAAAGAAAAAAGGCAACATAAGAGAAAAATCCTTTATAGTATAAGTGATTATGATTTGGAATACAGCCTGAAATTATAGCGGAAGTAAATTCAATCACAGCTTCCAGAACAGAATTGGATAGAAGAGCAGGGCTCCAGGGGCAAAGCAGGGCAGTAGGATTACTAGTGGTGGCCTGTAGACAGCCATCATGGACTGGAGTGGCTGAATGGTTTCTTGTGCTGTAATGCAAGTTTTGAGAAGATTGAACAGGTTGAGGTTCTGGATGTAGGTTTGTTTGCTGAGCTGGAACGTTCATTTTCAAACATTTCATCACCATACTAGGTAGCATCATCAGTGAGCCTCTGGATGAAGCACTGGTGACATGGCCCACTTTCTATTTATGTGTTTAGGTTTCTTTGTGTTGGTGATGTCATTTTCTGTTCTTTTTCTCAGGGGGCCGTAGATGGAATCCAAGTCAATTTGTTTGTTGAAGGAGTTCCAGTTGGAATGCCATGCTTCTAAGGATTCCCATGCCTGTCTCTATTTTGCTTATCCTAGGATGGCTGTGGTGTCCCAGTCAAAGTGGTGTCCTTCCTCATCTGTATGTAAGGATACTAATGAGAGTGGGTCATGTCTTTTTGTGGCTAGTTGATGTTCATGGATCCTGGTGGCTAGTTTTCTGCCTAAGTCATTTCATAGCTGAAAATGTGTTGCTGGTTAAAGCACAGCAGGTCAGGCAGCATCCATGGAACAGGAAATTCGATGTTTCGGGCATAAGCCCTTCATCAGGAATGAGGAAAGTGTGTCCAGCAGGCTAAGATAAAGGGTAGGGAGGAGGGACTTGGGGGAGGGGCGATGGGGATGTGATAGGTGGAAGGAGGTCAAGGTGAGGGTGATAGGCCGGAGTGGAGTGGGGGCGGAGAGGTCAGGAAGAAGATTGCAGGCTAGAAGGGCGGTGCTGAGTTCAAGGGAATCGACTGAGACAAGGTGGGGGGAGGGGAAATGAGGAAACTGGAGAAATCTGAGTTCATCCCTTGTGGTTGGAGGGTTCCCAGGTGGAAGATGAGGCGCTCTTCCTCCACCTGTTGTGTTGTTATGTTCTGGCGATGGAGGAGTCCAAGGACCTGCATGTCCTTGGTGGAGTGGGAGGGGGAGTTAAAGTGTTGAGCCACGGGGTGGTTGGGTTGGTTGGTCCGGGCGTCCCAGAGGTGTTCCCTGAAGCGTTCCGCAAGTAGGCGGCCCGTCTCCCAATATAGAGGAGGCCACATCGGGTGCAGCGGATGCAATAGATGATGTGTGTGGAGGTGCAGGTGAATTTGTGGCGGATATGGAAAGATCCCTTGGAGCCTTGGAGAGAGGTAAGGGAGGAGGTGTGGGTGCAAGTTTTGCATTTCCTGCGGTTGCAGGGGGAAGGTGCCGGGAGTGGAGGTTGGGTTGGTGGGGGTTTTGGACCTGACGAGGGAGTCACGGAGGGAGTAGTCTTTTCGGAACGTTGATGGGGGAGGGGAGGGAAATATATCCCTGGTTGTGGGGTCCGTTTGGAGGTGGCGGAAATGATGGCGGATGATACGCTGTATATGGAGGTTGGTGGGGTGGTAGGTGAGAACCAGTGGGGTTCTGTCCTGGTGGCGGTTGGAGGGATGGGTCATTTCATAGGTGGCATTCTGTTGGATGGCATTGGTTTCTCATTTTCAGGCCAGTTTTAGCGTATTGCACCCATTGGTGTTAGGAGTTTTGAGAAGATTTGTAGCTCAGGTTGAGCTTCTGGATATAGGTTTGCTCGCTGACCTGGAAGGTTCATTTTCAAAAAAAACTTCAGAAATCTGGAGAAATAAATAAGATTGACTTCCAAAAATTGAAAACAGATGGATCCAACACACCACCACCTACGGATTACCAAAATTCACAAACCAGGAGCCTCCTCAGACCCATAGTCTACACTACCTGAAATATCAACTTACAGATTGGCCAAGGAACTACACCAAAGACTGAAACACTTAGTGGAAGGCTCACATCACTCCATCCAAGAATTCCTGAAGACCAAAGACACCAAGATAGAAGAGGATGCAATATTGGTCTCCTTTTGATGTAACAGCCCTAGTCACATCCATCAACATCAACCTGGCCAAGGAAACGCTGACAACGTTGTTAGAAGAACCAAAGACACATACACCAAACACCACCAACTTCATCAGAAGGACAATATCGTCAAGCTAGTGTACCTATGCCTTACCACACACTTCACCTTCAACAACAAAACCTACAGACAAATCAACGGAACATCCATGGGATCTCCGTTATCAGGGTTCTTAGCAGAGGCAGTAATGCAGAGACTTGAACAAGCAGCTTTGCCAACCATCCAACCCTAACTTTGGGTCCGCCACGTGGATGACACCTTCATCATCATGAAACAAAACAAATTAGAGGAAACCTTCAAGACCATCAATAATACCCTTACTGGCATAAAATTCACCACAGAGGAAAATCACAACAAACTGCCATTCCTAGATATTACAGTACAGTGAACAGCCAAGGGGAAACTTCAAACCAGCATCTACAGGAAACCAACACAATGAGACCAAATATTTATCTACAGAATCAATCTTCCCAACACCCACAAACGAAGCTGCATTAGAACATTATTTCAATGAGCCACCACACATGATAGCACAAAGGAACTACACAGAGCAGAGGAAAATCACCTATACAGCCTGTTCAAAATGAACAATGCCCAATGAATACAGTCTGCCAATTTCTCAGCAATAAATCCTACCAAACAAACAAAACCCGTCCAGAAACCCGAGCCACTCACCCCTACATCAAAGACATCTTAGAAATGACTGCCAGACAACTCAGACCCCTTGGCATCATGGTAGCCCACAAACCCACTAACACATTAAAACAGCAGCTAATGAACTTGAAAGACCCAATACAGACAACAAGCAAAACTAATGTCATTTACAAAATACCTTGCAAGAACTGTAACAAACACTACATTGGACAAATAGGTAGAAAACTAGCCACCAGGATACATGAATGTCAACTGGCCACAAAAAGACATGACTCACACTCACTAGTCTCTTTATATACATATGAGGAAGGACACCACTTCAACTGGGACAACACATTCATCCTAGGACAAGCGAGACAGAGACGCACGGGAATCCCTAGAAGCATGGCATTCCAACCGGAACTCTTATCAACAAACACATTGACTTGGATCCCATTTACCACCCCCTGAGAAAGGAACACCACCCAAGGAAGCCTAACACATAAATAGACAGTGGGCTATGCCACCAGTGTTTCATCCAGAGACTCACTGATGATGTTAATTAGTATGGTGACAAAACATTGAAAACAAACCTTCCAGCTCAGCGAGCAACCCTACATCCTGTGCTTTAATGATTCTGCAATTCTATTTCTTGGCTGCCTTACTATCCCAATTTATTAGGCGTAAAGGAACCTGGACAGCAAAAGATTGCCTGTTGCTTCTCATGTTGAGGCATGTTGGTGGTAAAGTAGGTGATCGTAGTGTCACCATGGCTTTACACAATCAGAATTTCATCTCGTTAAAAGTATGATTTTCAAGGTTACGAACAATCTAGTTTATCCTCAACTACTTGCCTTGGCAAAGGATGGTATTGATGATAATGGAATGCATTTGTACTGAGGACCAAGAAAATGACATTTTTTCTCATTGTTGCCTCTTTGGGTCATTTAGAGTCATGAATTCATACAGCATGGGTCCCTCCTGGTAATATCTGGTGTCTCTCAGTCTCAGGATGACATTCAGTAATATCTGTCAATCGCAGTGAGTTATCTGCTGTATCTCACTCACTGGATAATGTCTGGTGTCTCTTGGTCTCTCTCAAGATGATATCTTATAATCCATAGAGTAGAATTGAATTCCTACAGTGTGGAAACAGGCTATTTAGCCCAACCAGTGCACACCAAGCCTTTGAAGAGCATTCCTCCCAGATCCATCACCCTGCATTTCCAATGGCTAACACACCTAACGTACACATCCCTGAACATTATGGGTAATTTAGCATGGTCAATCTACGTGCACATCTTTGGACTGTGGGAGGAAATCAGAGCACCCAGCAGGAACCCTCACAAACTTGGGGAGAATGTGCAAACTCCACACAGATAGTCGCCTGAGGGTGGAATCGAGCCCGGGTCCCTGATGCTGTTAGGCAGCAGTGCTGATAACTGTGCCACCCCATGACTGCTGGTGCTTGGTCCTGCTGAGGGTTGGGTTGCACTCCCTAGTCATTTCATGGTGGACTTAAAATCTTTTAAGTATATAGCATTCATTTCTCAACATTTTTGAGAAAAGTAAATGAACATCATCCCTCCAGGTATGACCACCTGGAAACAAGCTGTAATGAAGGAGAACTGGGATGGAGGCTTCAGTGGATGGCTGCAGTGGCAATTGAAACCAAGAGATAACGTTTGCATTTCTATAGCACCTTTCACAGGACTGTCCCATGTGTTTTACAGATGGTGAAGTACCTTTGAAGTCTAGTCACTGCTGTAAGGTAGGAAACACAGCAGTTCACTTACACAGAGTAAACTCCCACAAATAGCAATGATGATATTTTATGTCAGTTGAGGGATGAATGTTAGCTATGATTTCAGGGAGAACTCTGGTCTTCTTCAAAATAGACATTAAAGTTCTATGACACTGTCTGAGAGAGCAGACAGGATACCATTTCTGAGTGTATGTGTGTGTGTGTGTGTGTGAGAGACACATAGTTTTGCTTTTGTGTGTGCATAGCATTGTTTTTGTTTGTGTGCATATTCTGTTTGTGTATCTGTGTGAGTAATACAATTTGTGTCTGCATGTGTAGCTTTGTTTGTATGTGCATGCCTTGTGTGTAGCACTTTTTACTATGTGTAGCATTGTTTTTGTCTAACTTTTTAAAAAAGTCAACAAAATGGTAGATTGAGAGGACTTTTAAGAGCATAAAACCTGCAGTTTTGAACAAGCAACAACAGACTTGACGACACAAAGTTAGCACAATAATACATTAACAATAAATGTACAGTTTATTAACCCAGATTAACATTCAATAAACATGGACAATAGAGTGATTAAACACCCCCCCCACACACACACACACACACACACAAAATTGCAAGTTTGATCAGACAGATCTGATAGATTACTCAGTTATGCCAGACATTGGTATATGTCAAATCTCATTAAATGTCATAAGGGGTGACAATTCTTCACTTTTGCTGATCTGTCTTTGAAATTTCCTCTTGAGAAATGCTCCATGATGGACTGCCTCATTAAGTGAACGAGTTTTAGTTAATCACCCTCCTTTCTTAGACATTCACTCTCCATTGAACTCTGAAACTGCTTTCCTGTAGTTGTTCACATGCATAATTCCAGCTCTTTACAGTCACCTGGCCTAGTCTAGCTTAGTCGGAGCCTCCCAAAGCTCTCAGGACATCCCTCTGCCCTCACATGACAAAATTTCTGTACAGGAAAGAGATGAAAATGTTATCTCTGACAGTCCCCCTCCCATCCTCTGACTCAACTGTAACTTTTGTACTCCCCTTTTTGATCCCAAATTATCCTGAGTGATCTTTTGAAAACCTCACAATAGGCCCCTCCCATTATTGTTGGGTAGAATTGAAAATTGCTACATATTAACTCTTGGAACTGTTCCATGAATGTTACCAATTATAGATTGCTGGCATGCTCAGCACAAATAGAGGATTTAATGGCATTGTGCAAAGGCGGCTCATGTACAGACTGTTGTGTGCACAAATAGCCCATATAAGTGCAGCCTGGGCCTGAAGTAAGAACCTACCACCAGGAAGCTTCCCGTTATTTGATTATGAAATATTTGATTATGAAATAGACACTGCCAAATGTTTCTTGAAACCTCAGAGGCTACATTAACCTGTTGTTGTCAGAGTACCAGTTTAAGAAAATGACTTCTTCATCTTTTTATAATTTCATTTTAAGGTCTTTACTATTGAGTATTATGCAATTTTTAAAAAAAATTGAAACTGATGTTCATAAGACATTCGGGGCCTTGGAAATATTGGATAGGTACCAATCCCAGTGTTGGAAAACAGACACGGGCAATGGAGAATAGAGAGCTACAGGCTTCCAGCATGAACAGGAGACAGTTCCTGATGACTTCACCAAAGTAAGGAAAGTGCATGGAATGGGACAATAATTTTGGAACACTTTCTTTGAAGTATTCGATGAGTAAAACTAAGAGATGGAGGTTTAGCTTCAGAATGTTCTGTGTCAAATTGACCAGATACAATTTCTCAGTCAGGTCTAAACCTGAAATTATGTAAAAAAAGTCTCAATGCTGCAGGAGGACAACGTGGACTTTCTAGAACCCTGAGTTTAATCACAGAATTGTGAGAGCATATTTGGTCTATTGATGAGTCCATTGGTTTCCTTTGTTGCCTTTCTCATCAGAGCTGAAAATGTGTTGCTGGAAAAGCGCACCAGGTCAGGCAGCATCCAAGGAACAGGAAATTCAACGTTTCGGGCACTCCTGATGAAGGGCTTATGCCCGAAATGTCGAATTTCCTGTTCCTTGGATGCTGCCTGACCTGCTGCGCTTTTCCAGCAACACATTTTCAGCTCTGATCTCCAGCAACACTTGTGACTTTAGAGGGCTGAGGCCAGCAGCAATGCAGGTTACTTTGAATAACATGTCGAGATTGTCTGGTGTTCCATCCTCGGAGCAGGAGAGTCAATGTTTCAAACATAAGCTCCTCTTCAGGAATGGGGGAGGGGTGGATGTTTGGGGGGGGTAGTTGGGGCATGGGGGCTGAGAGATAAATGGGAGGGGTGGGGCCTGGGGGAAGGTAGCTAGGAATGCAATAGATAGAAGAAGGTGAGAGGGTGATGGTCATAGGTCGGAGTTCGGGGTGGAGCAGATAAGTGGGAAGGAAGATAGACAGGTGGGACAGTTTCCTCATCTCCCCTCCCCCACCTTATCCCAGATCCAACCCTCCAACTTGCACCGCCCTCTTGAACAGTCCTACCTGTCCATTTTCCTTCCAACCCATCTGCTCCACCCTCCACTCCAACCTATTATCATCATCCCTCCACCTTCATCTAACAATCACAAACCCTAGCTACCTCCTCCCAGCCCCAGCCCCACCCCCATCCCATTGATCTGACCGGCTGAGCTTTTCCAGCAGCATACTTTTTGACTGATATCCAGCATCTGAAGTCCTCACTTTCTCCTGCTGAAACTTAATGATCGTCCTCCATTCCCAACCACACCTTCCTGTCTGCTAACTGCCATTCATTATTAAGCACATCTGCTTCTGATGGCAAGAAGTGTTTCTCGTAACCAGTTGAGATGAGGGGTTTCACCATTAATGTGCTGGTTTCTGGCTCTTCCACAAGTTTCTTTTCCAAACAAGTGGAGGCCTCTGGAGGTGCAGAATGGCAACTCATCCAGTAAGTATCTTCTGAGCTGCTGGGTCTGATGTCTTCTGCCAGAGTGGAATTGTTGCTTGTTGTTAATGGAACTTCAAATTTGATGTCAGTTTCAATCTGTAAGTCAGTTTCAATCTCTTCCAACTTATCAATTACTGGCTCCACTGGTACCTCACAATAGCTCGGAGGGTATTCATACTGAGAATAGATAATCAATAATGATCAGTACTTCAAGTCAACGTTGGTTTCTCTTCTATGTCAAAAAATATAACTTATTCCATATATTTCACAAAACTGCGTTTTGAAGCTGTTTAAGTTTCGGTGTGGGGTTCAGGGATGGAGTTTAGTCTTGGGAATCCAAATTGAGAGTCCAGGGTGGGGCTGTAGCATGAGGGTACAGGGGCGTAGGAAAGATTCTATAAGGATAGTAAATATGTTGTAGATTTCAAGTCCTTAGAATCAAAAGCGTTTTGGTGTCACAATATCAGAAATAATAGTTGATGCTTTCTCAGTTTGTGCTTCCCTATTATCAAGTGTGTGTTTTCTTGAAAGTGCTCTATATTCATCTCCTGAAGGTAGAGGCTCCCACTGAAACACAGGCTGTAAGTGTACATGTCACACTACACCTTACCCATTCTCCCATAGAACCAAACATTACGCCATGTTCTGTTTGCAGTCTAAGTTAGTTCTACATATTGTCAAACAGGCGAAAGTCAGGCCTGATTGACTAACAGCAGTTGATACACTTGATTCTCCAATCGAAGTTCAATTACTCATCACATCAAGTATACAGCTGGATTGATCTACAACAAGAACATCAAAAACTTGTATTTCTATAGCACTTTAAATGTCAATGCTGGAGCGTTATCAAGAGGTAATCTGAGAGTGAGCCACAAAAGGCCATATTAGTGCAGCTAACCAAAAGCTTAATTCAACAGATCGGATTTAAGAAATATTTTCTAAGGGTAGTCAAGAAGAGTTGGAGAAGATTGTGGATAAAACTCTGGAGCTCAGGACTGAAACGCGCTCACCAGTTGAGGTGATGTAAGGGTCCTCGACTCTGACATACTCTTGTAGCCACAGTTTTAATATGGCTTGCTATGCATCTAGTAAGGGGGTGTGCGCATGCGTGTGTGTAAGTTCTGTGCATATCAATCAGTATGCTGATCATGGCATCCAGAAATCATTGCTGCACATGGACTCTGGTGGCCCTTGCAGCCAGAAGATTAGAGAGATTGCTGATAGCTAGTACAGTTCAGTTTCTGAACAATGGAAACTTCCAGAACATTGATTCCAAGGTAGTGCCATTGAGTGTCAAGATGTAATGGTTAGATTCTCTTTTGTGGAAAGCTTATTCCAGTCATAAAGAAGGACTCGATGGAAATGATGCGCTCTTCTTATTTAACAAAGGTGGTCAGGAGAGTATCCAATCAAAATTAGGCGTAAAAAGTGGTGAAACCTCGTGGTATGTCAGAGGCTTGGAAAGTTTTAGGAACCAGCAGCGATGAGTATGAAGCAAATAGAGAAGGACAGATTGATTATGAAAATAAATCGGCCAGAGCTGTGAAAGCAAACAGCAAGTGTATCTACGGGTATATAAAAAGAAAGTAAATCGCTAAATAAGTGTGGGACCCTTGGAGGATGCAACTGGGAAATTCATAACAAAAAACAGAGATAATTTAAACCAATAGTTTGCATTGGTCTTCACATCCTAAATGTAAGTAATATGCTAATGGGGTGGGGAAGATCTCGTAACAGTCTCTATCGTGAGGGACAAAGTATTTGATAAGTAATAAGTGTAAAGGCAGACAGGTTGCCAGGCCTGATGACCTGTTGTCAAGGAGAGGTAGTAAAGATACAGAGAATGCGATGCTTCTGGGCTTTTCATTGTCTTTACTTTTTGCACTGTTAAAAAAAGTTTGATTAAAGGTATGAACATCCTTACCTGCTCGTGCCCAACATTGCTGTTCTTTGGATCCGGAATTTGTTGGCAACACCACTGAGGGAAGTAGAATGAGCTGCAGCTTTGTATTCTGAAAGGCATGGAGAAGGAAGAGATATTCAGAACCTTGAGTCTGTTCCATCATTTATCTGCCTTGGTTCCATAATCCTTTGTATTTTTGAATCTCTACATTCTACTGATGTCAGTCTTAAAATTTTTATTTCACCCACAGCCTTTACAGTCTTTTACAGATTTCCACTCCCCTCTTTTCTGAAGAAATGCTTCCTGATGTTTCCTTGAAGGATCCAGTTCAAATATTAAAATGATGCACTCCCTTATTCTAACTTCTTCTGATAGGGAAATGGTCCACTTCGAATTATCAGGAATATGCAGCATTGAAATAGACCATTCAGCCCAGCCAGTCTCTGCCAGTGTTTATGCTTCACATGATCTCCTCTCGCCCAATCAGAATGTTTTCTCCTCTTTTATCCTGCATGCCTTTCCCTAGCTCACCTATTCACTTTGATGACTCTCTGTGGTAATTATTCCCACATTCTCACCATTCTGGCTGAAGAGCTTTTATTTAAAATCTTCTCTTTCACACAATCTACTGAGCATCATTTACTATAGCAAATCGCAAAGTTGTAGAGAATATAGAACAATCCAGCGCAGAACAGGCCCTTCGGCCCTCGATGTTGCACCGACCTGTGAGCTATTCTCAGCTCATCCCCCTACACTATCCCATCATCATCCATGTGCTTATCTAAGGATTGTTTAAATCTCCCTAATGTGGCTGAGTTGACTACATTAGCAGGTAGGGCATTCCACGCCCTTACCACTCTCTGTGTAAAGAACCTGCCTCTGACATCTGTCTTAAATCTATCACCCTTCAATTTGTAGTTATGCCCCCTCATACACGTTGATGTCATCATCCTAGGAAAAAGACTCTCACTGTCTACCCTATCTCATCCTCTGATCATCTTGTATGCCTCTAGCAAATACCCTATTCTTGCCAATGAGAGCAGGCTCAAGTCTCTCAGCCTTTCCTTTATAAGACCTTCCCTCCAGTCCAGGCAACATCCTGGTAAATCTTCCACATCCTTCCTGAAATATGGGGACCAGAACTGTACACAATATTCCAAGTGTGGCCGCACCAGCGTTTTGTATTGTTGCAGCATGATGTTGTGGCTCCAGAACTCAATCCCTTTACCAATGAAACCTAATACACCGTATGCCTTCTTAACAGCACTATCCACCTGGGTGGAAACTTTCAGGGATCTATGTACATGGACTCCAAGATCCCTCTGCACATCCACCCTACCAAGAATCTTTACATCGACCCAGTACTCTGCCTTCCTGTTATTCTTCACAAAGTGCATCACCTCACATTTAGCTGCATTGAACTACATGTACAGCATAGAGATGTGCAGCACGGAAACAGACCCTTTGGTCCAACCCGTCCATGCCGACCAGATATCCCAACCCAATCTAGTCCCACCTGCCAGCATCCGGCCCATATCCCTCCAAACCCTTCCTATTCATATACCCATCCAGATGCCTCTTAAATGTTGCAATTGTACCAGCCTCCACCATTTCCTCTGGCAGCTCATTCCACACACGTACCACTCTCTGTGTGAAAAAGTTGTCCCTTAGATCTCTTTTTCCCCTCTCACTCTAAACCCATGCCCTTTAGTTCTGGACTCCCCTACCCTAGGTAAAAGACCTTGTTTATTTACCTTATCCATGCCCTTCATGATTTTATAAACTTCTATAAGATCACCTCTTAGCCTTCGACGCTCCAGTGAAAACAGCCTCTCTCTATCAACCTCTCCCTGTAGCTCAAATCCTCCATCCCTGGCAATATCTTTGTAAATCTTTTCTGAACCCTTTCAAGTTTCACAACATCATTCCGATAGGAAGGAGACCAGAATTGCACGCAATATTCCAACAGTGGCCTAACCAATGTCCTGTACAGCCACAACATGACCTCCCAACTCCTGTACTCAATACTCTGACAAATGAAGGAAAGCATACCAAGCGCCATCTTCACGATCCTATCTACCTGCGACTCCACTTTCAAGAAGCTATGAACCTGCACTCCAAGGTCTCCTTGTTCAGCAACACTCCCTAGGACCTTACCATTAAGTGTGTAAGTCCTGCTAAGATTTGCTTTCCCAAAATGCAGCACCTCACATTTATCTGAATTAAACTCCATCTGCCACTCCTTAGCCCAACTCTTTAAAAGTTTCACACAGTCAGTGACATGGTTGGTTGGAAAATATATTGTCATTTTTGGTGATGTAGTACGCCACATTTTACTGGACCAGAGATCATTTACTTAAGATTACGAAACTGATGAGCTAACCTGGCACATTGAAACCCTCTCTATGAGGTCTCCTCAGAAACTCAGGGCAGTATCTGTGCAATATCATCTGCAAGTTAGCAAGATGTTGGTGGAGATTGCTGTGTTACAACACAGCAGTGAGCCCTCTTGATGATTAAACCAAACACTGAGAAAAGCTCCCCTCGCCTCATAATCTGTTAAAGTATGAGTGACAGAGAACTCCCAAATTCTATTCAAAGAATATAATATCAATTTATTCTTTAACTCTAAAAGTGAACACTACACAGCAACTATTTACAACTCTAAGCCTCCCTTTCTCTTAGCTGCTTATTATCTGCCTCCAACTCTATAGGAATATAATGTTCTAGTAAAATCTTATTAAAATTGCATCAGCTTAATGTCAAACCACACAGCGGCTTTCGTCATCGGCGTCTGTCTTCTGGCTGAAAATCTCCCTGGGTCATCTTTCTTTTTACTGTGAAGATGTTTCATATGAAAAAAGATACCTTTGATAGAGGGTGTTTTGCTGGCAGTTACTCTATCTAACTTTCAAAATGCCTGCTTCTTTATACCCCAAGCACGGATTGCCTTATAGGTTCGAGATTGGCAAAAACAATAAAATCAAACTCGACTGGGGCATAATTAAAACTGGCTAAATTCAAATTGTTGTCAAAACAGCAATCAAAACTCAGGTATACATTTCACAGCCAAATGTTACATATTTTCAATTTTCCAGTGCACTGTGAGACTGCCAGCTAGTCATATGACAGCTGCTTGTAAGCTCTCAGTGCAAGACAGCATTCACTCTCTCCTAAAGGTACAGTACACACCTTTAACTTCATAACAGCTGGCAGAACCTAACCCCTATCTTGAAACTGGAGCTTAACATAAAGCTCACTCACTCACCCTGTCTCTAGCGAAGACTTGAATCCAATGCTTTCTTTCCTTTCTCTGTACTAGATATCACCCTGAGAGGAAGGGACGAAGTGAGAGGAAATGCCATTTTATTGAAGTTAAACAATATTGTTTGTGGTCAGACAGGTTCATACACCTTCATATATCTAAGCATGCAGAAGGGAAGACATTATTTCACATGAGTATCAATGCAGTTATGTGAGTAAAACTATGCGAAGTTTCACAAATACAAACAACTGACTGTGTATCTAAAAAGCAGGAAAATCGACGTTTCAGGCAAAAGCCCTCTGAAACGATGATTTCCCTGCTCCTCGGATGAAGCCTGACCTGCTTTTCCAGCACAACTCTAATCTTGACTCTAATCTCCAGCATCTACAGTACCCACCTCCACCTGCGTATCTAAAAACTCATAGCCATTTTCTCCATCATGCCAAGGTGCAGTTAATCTTTGGGGACTGACTCACCTTTGTTTATAGAATCTACAGAACCAGAAGGGAATAACTGCAATCACCACAAATGTAGAGAACAGGGCCACAAGCATCCAGGTCACAACCTGTGAACCTAGACAAAACAGAAAACAGGATCAGAACGTACACACACGGCCAACAGGCAGGCCAGCTTTTTCACTGACTGGACTGCCCAATACATAAACTACCAATAGCTGCTTTCACTGCATTCATCAGGTAGCTCTCTTCTGATTCCGAAGGTTTTGGTGTCAACCATGACTCCAGGACTTGACTTCAGACAACAGCAGTGCAACACTGAGGGTGTGCAGCACTGTTAGAAGGTCAGTACTGAGTGTATGCTGCACTGTCAGAAGGTCAGTACTTGGGGCGTGCTGCATTGCCAGTCAGTGCTGAGGGAGTACCACACTGTTGGAGGGTCAGTACTCAGAGGTGCTGCACTGTCAGAGGGTCAGTACTCGGGGCATGCTGCACTGCCAGTCAGTGTTGAGGGAGTACCGCACTGTTGGAGGTCAGTACACAGGGTGTGCTGCACTGTCTAAGGGTCAGTACTGAGGGCATGCTGCACTGCTGGAGGGTCAGTGCTGAGGGAGTGCTGCACTGCTGGAGGGTCAGTGCTGAGGGAGTGCTGCACTGCTGGAGGGTCAGTGCTGAGGGAGTGCTGCACTGTTGGAGGGTCAGTGCTGAGGGAGTGCCATGCTGTTGGAGGGTCAATACTGAGGGAGTACCGCACTGTTGGAGAGTCAGTACTGAGGGAGTGTTGTACTATGGGAGAGTCAGTGCTGAGGGTCTGTTGAAAACCATTCTGGGTTGTGATAAGGTGGTGTATGAATTCTTTAATATTTATTTGCCATGATTTATATCAATTCCTCTTAGCTGAAAATGCATTTTCCCATTGTGGTTGAGTTTGAGTTTAAAATAAAAACAGAAACAGCTGGGAAAATTCAGGATGTCTGCAGCATCTGTGGAGAGAAAGCAGAATGAATACTGAAGAAGAGTCACTGGATCTGAAATGTTAACTCTGCTTTCCCTCCACGGATACTTCTAGACCTGCTGAGGTTTTCCCATTGTATCTGTTTTTGTTTCTGATTTCCAACATCCACAGTTGTTTGTTTTTTTTTGTAAAGATCTTGACTTTGATCTTGGAAAATACTGAGTCACGGCTCTTTCCACATGACACGGATATCATTGTTTCTCGTTGAGTTGCTAGAGATCCTGAACTGTTTTCATTTCAAAAATCTGGAAGTACCATCACTATTTCCTTCCCAAACCACTCCCTTACCCCCGTTCACCAACATTACCTTGTGTTTTAAAGTGAAGGTATGGCCCTCTACGTCCCTCTCCTGCAATAGTGGACGCTGTCATCCAGATTGTGTAAGTACTGTCAGGCTCCAAGTGTAACAATGTATATCTGTGTAATGTATAGCTTAAATTGCAAGCTGTGAAGAAGAACAAAGTTTTCAGATGTACATCTTTTTCCCTCATAGAGCCAACATAGAGGAGCATGTAATCATTCATATTTCATCCATGCAGAAACCCTTCAAGTATACGACCAGCTAAGTGAATGTTGAGGCATCTTCAACAATGGGGCCAATATCCAAGATTCACACACACACACACACACACACACACACACACTTACAGTCCTGCAGAATCAATGGATCTCAATCAGGAGCCATGCATTTACAGCTAACCTGTGATTCCAGGCCAACTGCAAGCCTTACTGCGACACATCTCACCCATTCACAGGGTTTTCACTGTAAGCACAGAGATAACACACACATGGAGTGGGGTTTCATGGTGAGCACCAGATATATTGTACCTATAAATGGGAAGGACATGCTAAGCACCAGAGATAACACAGCACTGAGTGTGGGACATGGTAAACACTAGACATTACAGGGCACTGAGTGGGGTTACACAGAGGTTACACATGTTCCCTCTGTTAGACTTACACAAACAGCTTCTCACTCAGTCTCCTTGTATCATAAATGTTTTACATGAATTGTCAATTTAATCCACCATTGAAATACAACTCTAATAAGGAGCTGAAACAGTTTAATGACAGTTGTTAATAACTGCCAATCAATTCTGGTCCAGTAAATGAGAAGCAAAACAATAATGCATTTTTTCAGGCTGTGGATTGTTGAAGGAGATTTTAATAGTGTCAGATTTTAATTTTTTTTCCTTTCTGCCATGTTTTCACTCTGTCTCTTACTGCAGTCTATTTTCTCTTTCTTTTGTACTTCTCTCTGTATAATAACCTCTAACTTATCCTCTTTCTTGATTTTTTTTTAATGGTTCTAGATCCTGAAGTCTTATTGAGGAAGGAGATACCAGCATGGTCATGTTCTTCAGCAGTGCTCTCTGCACATTGTTGTTAGCTTGCTCTTAACACAGTCAAATGTTTTGGAGCTGAAGGCTGAAGGAAAGTTGCACTAACTGGCAGTTCAGTGTGGGGTGAGTTCCAGGCCGTCGGGTATTCACTGGCACTGTCAGGAAAGTAGAGCTTAGGGCTGTGACTCTGGCTGTGAAACAGAGTAATTTCTCGGCCACAGCTATGATAGTCAAAGAGAATTCAAAATCCTACAAACCTAGCTTGAGATATTGCAAGAAATCAGTGATTGCTCAGGACAGACTTTGCAAAGCCTGTGGCCGAGGGATATCCGTACCCAACTGTTGAAAGTCACATGAATTACACAAGCTGTTGGATTCAGGACCAAGATGTGAAAATAAAATGGATGAAACTACTTTAGCTGTGGTCTCACTCATCTCCTGTGTGCTGGTGGCAAGGCACCTACTTTTATACTCTATTCTCATTGTAACAAAGGTCAACATGCAACTATGTCCCAATTATTTGCTGTACCTACCTGCTAACCTTTGTGACTGATGGACAAGGACACCCCGAACATCATTCTGTGCTGCTGTATTCAGCATTCTCTCTTTACTTCAATAAGATCCTGCTTTTCTGATCTTACAGCCAAAATCAAAAACTTCACATTTTCACATTATACTCTATTTGTTAAGGTTTCTATCCACTCATTTAATCCACTTTATTTCTTTGTAGACTCTTTACATCCCTCTCACACTTGTTTTCCTACCTATCTCTATATCATCAACAATTGTGGCAACTCTTTGTCTAAGTCATTAAAATGGATCATAGATCCCACCATTCAATCCTGTGGCACCAACCTGAAAATGAGCAACTTGTAATTTTTGAGAAGATTTGTAGCTCATGTTGCGGTTCAGATTGTAAGTTTGCTCACTGAGCTGGAAGGTTTGTTTTCAGACGTTTCGTCACCATGCTAGGTAGCATCATCAGTGAGTCTCCGGTGAAGCACTGGTGTTATATCCCACTTTCTATTTATGTGTCTTAGTCTCTTACGGTGGGTGATATCATTTCTGGGTTATTTTTTCTCAGAGGTTGGGAAATGGGGTCCAAATCGATGTGTTTATTGATGGAGTTCCGATTTGAATACCAGGCCTCTAGGAATTCCCGTGCATGTCTCTGTTTAGCCTGTCCTAGGATGGATGTGTTGTCCCAGTCAAAGTGGTGTCCTCCTTCAACTATATATAAGAATATTAGTGATGGTGGGTCATGTCTTCTCATGGCTGGTTGGTGTTCGTGTATCTTGGTGGCTAGTCTTCTGCCTGTCTGTCGGATGTACTGTTTGTTATAGTCCTTGCATGGTATTTTGTAAAGAACATTTGTTTTGCTGATTGTTTGATAGCGTCTTTCAAGTTCATCAGCTGCTGTTTACGTGCATTGGTAGGTTTGAGGGCCACAATAATATCAAGTGGTCGGAGTAGCCTGCTAATCATTTCAGAGATGTCTTTGATGTATAGTATTGTGACCGGAGTTTCTGGGTCCATTGTGCCTGCTTATTTGTGTTTGTTGTTTAGGAATTGGTGGACTGCATTTATCGGGTACCCGTTCTTCTCAAATACGCTGTATAGGTATTTTTCTTCTGCTGCTCATAGTTCCTGGGTGCTGCAGTGTGTTGTGGCCTGTTTTAATAATGTCCTGATGCAGCTCTGTTTGTGGGTGTTGGGATGATTACTTCTATAGTTGAGTATCTGGTCAGTGTGTGTTGCTTTCCTGTCTGAAGGTCTCCATTAACCGTTTGTTCCACTGCGACATCTGGGAAGGGGAGTCTGTTGATGTTCTCCTTTTTTGTGAATTTTATGCCAGGAAAGACACTGTCAATGTTGCTGTAGGTTTCCTTAAATTTGTTCCTTTTTTTTGTGATGATAAAGTGTCATCCACGTAGCGGACCCAAAGTTTGGGCTGTTCATTCAAGCCTCCCCCATCCAACCCAAACTTTGGGTCCGCTCTATGGGTGACACCTTTGTCATCACAAAATGGAACAAATTAGAGGAAACCTACAACATCTTCAACAATATCCTGACAGACAAAATTCACAAAAGACGGGGAGAATAACAACAGACTCCCCTTCCTAGTTATTACAGTGGCATAAACAGTTAATGGAGAACTTCAGACAGGAAAGCAACACACACTGACCAGATACTCAACTACAGAAGCAATCATCTCAATACCCAAAAAAGGAGCTACATCAGGACATTATTAAAACAGGCCACAACACACTGCAGCACCCAGGAACTATGAGCAGCAGAAGAAAAATACCTATACAGTGTATTTAACAACCAGTCGCCGATAAACACAGTCCGCTGATTCCTAAACAACGAACCCAAACAAGCAGGCACAATGGACCCAGAAACCCTAGCCAGATTGCCATACATGAAAGACCCCTCTAAAATGACTACCTGCCTACTCCAACCTCTTGGCATCATGGTAGCCCACAAACCTTCCAAAACACTTAAACAGCAGCTGATGAACCTAAAGAATTCTATAGAAACAACCAGCGCTTTTCCAGCAACACATTTTCAGCTCTGATCTCCAGCATCTGCAGTCCTCACTTTCTCCTTGTAGAAACAACCAGCAAAACAAATATAATTTACAAAATACCATGCAAGGACAGACAGGCAGAAGACTAGCCACCTGGTTACATGAACGCCAACCAGCCACTAAAAGACATGACCCACCATCACTAGTATTCTTACATGTAGTTGAAGGAGGACATCACTTTCACTGGGACAACACATCCATCCTAGGGCAGGCTAAACAGAAACACGCACAGGAATTCCAAAAGGCCTGGCATTCAAATCGGAACTCCATCAATAAACACATCAATTTGGATCCCACTTACCAACCTCTAAGAAAAAGAACCAGAAATGATATCACCCACCTTAACAGACCAAGCTACATAAACAGAAAGTGGGATATAACACCAGCGTTTCACTGGAGGCTCACTGATGATGTTACCGAGCATGGTGATGAAATGTTTGTTTTCAGCAAGCAAACTTACAGTCTGAATGAGCAATTTTTCCTGATTATCAGCAGCTCCTCCATCTACACTGATATGTCACCCAATACAATAAAACTATAAATAGTAACAGGAATAGGCACTTCAGGCCCTTGAGCCTTGAATTTACCATTCAATAGGTTTAAGGCTCATCTGACATTCCTCTTGCCAACTTTCTTGCATTTTCCCTGTAACTCCTGATTCTATCTATCTCAGTCTTAAATATGCAGCTGTGGCGAGGTGTTCCAAAGACACCCAAACCTCTGAGAGCAGAAATTCCTTTTTATCCCAATGAGCTCTTGTTCAGTAACCTTTTATACAACACCTTTTGGAATGCATTCTAGAAATGCAAATATGCCACATATACCGGTTCCCTTTAATTCAGCCTGCTTTTTACATCCTCAAAGAACTATAATCAATTTGACAAACATGATTTCCCTTTCACAAAATTATGTTGACTGCCTGATATTATTTTGTTTTTCTAAATGTCCAGCTAATATTTCCTTCATAATGAATTCTGTCAATTTTCCTATCGTGGAGTTAGGCTACAAGCCTATGGTTTTCTGCTTTCTGTATCCCTGTTTTCTTGAACAGTGCTGTTACAATTTACAGTTTTCCCTTCCGTTCAGACTTTTCCAGACTCCAATAACTCTGTAGCCACATCCTTTAAGTCTGTAGGAAGCAGGTACTTGGGCCAAATGAATCTGAAAGCCTTTAGTTTAGCTAGTGTTTTCTCTCTTGTAATAGTGATTGTTTTAAGTTCATCTCTTTCCTTAGCTGCCCATTTCCCACTATTTTTGGGATATATTTTGTATCTTCTACTAATAAGACATTTACAACATGCAAAATGCTAAATTGATTCTTCTTACTCTTTTGCTTTGCAAGTCCACCTGGATTCTTGACGTAGTACAGAGTGAGGTATTTTATAAACCCCCGTTGCTGATCCAGTGGGAGATCCTTCCATAGCAGAGTGACCCCAGTCTGGGAGATATTTAGAATTGAGATTTCAGGCCCAGCAAGAGGAACTGCGAGAGAGTGAAAATGAAACACTAACATGGAGCAAAAATAACATCTGAGAAATGTTTCGTGAGAACAGGCATCAGTTAACCTGAGGTGATCTGAAAATTGGAAGCATTGAATTGAATAATAACAATTTGTTTTATGGAATTTGAGAAATGTCACATTGATGGAACTGAGCTGATTACTATTTATCGAGTTCCTCACCATAACCTTCATCATTGTAAATTACATCTTCTCTCAGCCTCAGTATTCAGCTCTCTCCTACATTCCTAATTCTGAATTTATCCATAAGAGTATGACAGCATATGTCATAGGAGGGGAAGTAAGGCCATTCAGCCCGTCGAGTCCACTCCGCCATTTACTCATAGCTGATGGGCATTTCAACTCCACTTACCCACACTCTCCCCATAATCCTTAATTCCTTGCGAGATTAAGAATTTATCAATCGCAGCGTTGAAGACATTTAACATCCCAGCCTCCACTGCACTCTGTGGCAATGAATTCCACAGGCCCACCACTCTCTGGCTGAAGAAATGGCTCCTCATTTTCATTCTAAATTGACCCCCTGTAATTCTAACACTGTGCCCACAGGTGCTAGTCTCCCTGCCTAATGGAAACAAATTCCCAGCATCCACCCTTTCTAAGCCATGCATTATCTTGTAAGTTTCTATTTGATCTCCCCTCAACCTTCTAAACTCTGATGAATACAATCCCAGGATCCTCAGCTGTTCATCATATGTTAGACCTACCATTCCAAAGATCATCCATGTGAATCTCCACTGGACATGCCCCAATGCCATTATATCCTTCCTGAGGTGTGAGGCCCAGAATTGGACACAGTATTCTAAATTGGGCCTAGCTAGAGCTTTATAAAGTTTCAGAAGCACATCACTGCTTTTATATTCCAACCCTCTTGAGATAAAGGCAACATTACATTTGCTTTCTTAACCACAGACCCAACCTGCAAGTCAACCTTTAGAGAATCCTGGACTATCACTCCCAAATCCCTTTGGACTTTGGCTTTATGAATTTTCTCACTGTTTATAAAATAGTCCATGCCTGTATTCTTTTTTCCAAAGTGCAAGACCTTGAGTTTGCTCATGTTGAATTTCATCAGCCATTTTCTCGCACTTTCTCTTTTGTAATGGTTATCATTACTCAACTCTGCTCCCTGACTCTCCTTAACTGTTGGGATATTACTCATGTCTTCCACTGTGAAGACTGACACAAAGTGCTTATTAAGTTCTTCAGCTATTTCCTTATCTCCCATCACTAGCCTTCCTGCACTCATTTGGAGTGGTTCAATTTCTACATTCTCCTTTTGTTTGTTTTTATGTATTTAAAGAAACTTTTACTATCATTTCTAATATTACTGGCTAGCTTACCCTCATATTTGATCCTCTCCTTCCTTATTTCTCCCTTTGTTATCCTCTGTTTGTTTTTGTAGTCTTCCCAATCTTCTGATTTCTCAGTGCTCTTGGCCACTTTATAGGAGCTTTCTTTTTCTGTGATACATTTCCTGACTTCCTTTGTCAGCCATGAGTGTCTAATCTACAACCCCCCCCCCCCCCACCCACCCCAGATATCTTTCTTTTCTTTGGGATGAACCTCTGTACTGTGTCCTCAATTACACCCAGAAACTCCTGTCATTTTTGCCCTCCTGTCTTCCCTGTTAGGCTCTGCTTCCAGTCAATTTTCGTCAGTTCCTCTCTCATGCCCCTGTAATTACTTTTATTTAACTGTAACACCATGATATCCAATTTTGCCTTCTCTCTTTCAAACTGCAGATTGAACTCTACCATATTATGATCGCTGCCTCCTAAGTGTTCCCTTACTTTAAGATCTTTTATAAAGTCTGGCTCATTACATAGCACTAAGTCCAGAATAACCTGCTCCAAATTGTGGGCTCCATCACAAGCTGTTCCAAAAAGCCATTCTGTAAGCATTCCATGAATTCCCATTCTTTGGATCCACCGGCAACATTATTTACCCAGTCCATTCATATATTGAAGTCCTGAAAATGTGTTGCTGGAAAAGCGCAACAGGTCAGGCAGCATCCAAGGAACAGGAAATTTGACGTTTCGGGCATAAGCCCTTCATCAGGAAGGGCTTATTAAGTTAATAAGTACTTTCCTGATGAAGGGCTTATGCCCGAAACGTTGAATTTCCTGTTCCTTGGATGCTGCCTGACCTGCTGCGCTTTTCCAGCAACACATTTTCAGCTCTGATCTCCAGCATCTGCAGACCTCACTTTCTCCTCGTATATTGAAGTCCCCCATGATCATCCTGGTGAATACACAATGTATGTTTCCTTTCACGTTAATCTTGTCTCTGTAATAGGTTACAGAAAACTGCATGCACTGTAGCTGAACCAATATTAGTAGCTGATTCGTGAGTACACAGTTGTGAATAACACAGGCCATTCAGCCTAACTGCTCTGTGCTGGTGCCTGTGGTCTGCTTGAAGCCGATCCCACATTGCCTGATTTCACCCAACAGAATATCCTTCCCTTCTCTCTCATTGTTTTACCTAGGTTGTCTTAATAGTAACGGTCTTTTCCAATGGTCATCCCTCATTCAGCCTTTCAGTGGAGGACGAAGGGAAAGTAGGGTAGTAGGAGGATATAGCTGCAGTCTGCTCACTCATATATCACTGCCCCTTGCCTATCCTCAGTAATCTACCAGGTTTATTTATGACTGTTTTATATTCATGGTCCCAGAAGTGGAAATATCTCCAAATAGTTGACCCTATCAAATTTCTTCAGAGAGCTGTAGAGCTCATGTGGGTTGACTCTGTCGAGAAAAGAGTCCCATCTGTCTCAGGAAGATTTGCAGGTAAACAGGTTTCACTGACAGCAACAGGAAATGGTACCTCCTTCTTCTGCATAAACCAGAGTGGACACTGGGCCTCCCAATCCTGCCTGATATCGAGCATACACTGAGATCCTGTACAGAAGCAGGGGAGACAGAAGACCTGAAAAGAAAGCAGGCTATCAGCACTCCGGAACAAGCCTACACAAGCAGACGTGACTTGAGTTCAGCATGCACACCATTGAGAGAATGGAACCATCACTTTCTCACTTCTGTCCCAGTCTTGTTTTGTAAGCACAGGATTAGATACAGAGTAAACACTCCCGCTACACTTTCCCATTAAAATCTCCCAAGACAGAAACAGCTAGAGGTTAGATATAGATCAAAGCTGCCTCCACACTGTCCCTATCAAACACTCCCAGGCTGGTACAGCAGGAATTAGATCAAGAGCAAAGCTGCCTCCACACTGTCCCCATCAAACACTCCCAGGACTGGTACAGCAGGAATTAGATCCAGAGCAAAGCTGCCTCCACACTGTCCCCATCAAACACTCCCAGGCTGGTACTAACAGGGGCTTCGATATAGAGTGAAGCTTTGTCCTGACAGTATAGTTATCTCTATTCTTTGTCTGGAGACTCACTGAGATGTTACATAGTATGGTAACGAAACATCTGAAACTGAATCTTCCAGCTCAGTGAGCAAACCTACATCCAGCAAAGCTTTGTCAAAACTGTCCCTATCAAACAATCCCAGGACAGAGGCACTACCAGACTAGATAAAGAGTAAGACTCTCCCTACACTTGAATTAAATTAGCGATTAATCAGTAGCAATTTCATGCTGTGGTTACTTGGCTGCTGGGACATGACTCAGACTGATAAACTCATTTCACATTTTTATCCTGTCAGTCTATGCTGGCTTAAAAATCTGCACCAGTGTACACTTACCTTCCACTAAGGTTACACACACATTCGCTGCTGGGATTTTTTTCCAGTTGAGTGTGTATTCTGAATTTACCGGCATTTTATACCATTCCACCACAAACTCTTCAGGAGTTGCATTGGCTGGTGGCTCCCAAAGCACCTGTACTGAGCGGTTCCTGCTATGAACTGTCATATTGAATGGTGGCGGAAAGCCTGAGCAAAACAAGCAATACAAATAAGTTCACTTTGGAATTCTAGCTGACACCCTGCTCCCACTCCCACTCCCACTCCCCCCACCATCCCACTCCGCTAAATTCCTTGCCCCTATGAAGGTGCAGGGCTCAGTCTCACGCTGCTGCTGTGATTGTCTGTTATATGTCAGTGTGCAGCATACAATGGAACCAGTGGATATACTTGCAACCACTGTTTGTCATATTCACTTGTACTGGTATCTGAAACTCCATCTGTAGAGGGAAATGTAGTAGTGCACATTTGTCATGGTGTGTTGATAATACGCTGGGTTAGTGATCAAGCTAATGGTCTGGGAACATGGGTTTTAATCCCATCATGGCAGTGCAGTTGACTCTTAACAGCCCTGTGAATTTTCCTCGGAAAACCACTGTGTTCAAAGGCAGTTTGGAATGGTAATAATCACCCCCATGCCATGAAAGAATAAAAGCAGGTACAATTTCTTCTCCACATATGCAAGGGGCAGTGATGTGTAAACAACTACTGTTCTCTCAACACATTTATATCTGTGTTTGATATCTGTTTGAGGTACGGTTCACCCTGCGCACTGTGTACATCTCTGGGTTTATGTTTACCTGCTGTGAGGTTGAGTATGGCTGGTTGAGTTGCTCCAACAGAGTTGTGTGCAGTGACGATCACCCATTGAGTGGTCCTTGAAAGGTTGAGGCTACAGCAGGCAGTCGATGATATTGCTTCCTCTGTTGTCATTTCTCTGTAGACCACTGAGTATTTCTGAATTTTTCCTCTTGCTTGATGTTGTTCAAGACGCTGCAAACCCACACACCCCAAATAAATGATCGTACTTTGATCTAATGGTGGGTTTGAATGTTGGCAGTTAGAAATTCATGTGTTTGAGTTAGAAAAGGGTCAGAAGAATGAGATGTTCAAATCTTGAATGAGAAATGGAGTTTGAGGAGCTGAATGCTTTGGACAGGTATCTGAGTTTGGACAGGTTTCAGAGATCAGAGTGACAGGTAGAACGTGCAGCCATTGCCATGTGATCCACATGGTGAAATGCTGGAAGGAATTAAACCACATCCAATGGCGCACACAGCAGCTCAGATACAGTCACCTCAATAAACCATGAAAACATGGTTGGGGTGGAGCTGAGGGAGATAGGGAATTAGGCTGGGACCGTCAGAAAACCAGGAAGAGTGATAATTGATAAAAGAAGCAGAGTATTAGCATATGTCTGGGTAAGTCTAGAATTACTGGAACAGAAATGAATCATGAAGGTCAGTACAGTTGGAGATTTGAGGGCATTAGCCAAGGACACAGTCTGAGAGCTGATTAGTAGCTGTAGTAGCAGAACACAGGCAAATTTGCAGGGTTTCTCAAACAACAGATTACCAAAGAACATAGACCACGTCAAGTGTAACCCAGACGGTGATATGATATTAAACATTTTCTCTAGCAATGTGAACTTCCAGACTGGGAGAGATGAGCAGCCCAGAGTTCGTTCTACTTTAGGAGAAAGTGAGGACTATAGATGCTGGAGATCAGAGCTGAAAATGTGTTGCTGGAAAAGCGCAGCAGGTCAGGCAGCATCCAAGGAGCAGGAGAATCGACGTTTCGGGCATGAGCCCTTCTTCAGGAATGAGGAAAGTGTGCCAAGCGGGCTAAGATAAAAGGTAGGGAGGGAGGAGGGACTTGGGGGAGGGGCATTGGAAATGCGATAGGTGGAAGGAGGTTAAGGTGAGGGTGATAGGCCGGAGTGGGGTGAGGTCGGAGAGGTCAGGAAGAAGATTGCAGGTTAGGAAGGTGGTGCTGAGTTTGAGGGTTAGGACTGAGACAAGGTGGGGGGAGGGGAAATGAGGAAACTGGAGAAATCTGAGTTCATCCCTTGTGGTTGGAGGGTTCCCAGGCGGAAGATGCGGCGCTCTTCCTCCAGCCATCATGTTGCTATGGTCTGGCGATGGAGGAGTTCAAGGACCTGCATATCCTTGGTGGAGTGGGAGGGGGAGTTGAAGTGTTGAGTCAAGGGGTGGTTGGGTTGGTTCTGAAACGTTCCGCAAGTAGGCGGCCTGTCTCCCCAATATAGAGGAGGCCACATCGGGTGCAGCGGATGCAGTAAATGATGTGTGTGGAGGTGCAGGTGAATTTGTGGCGGATATGGAAGGATCCCTTGGGGCCTTGAAGAGAGGTAAGGGAGGGAGGTGTGGGCGCAAGTTTCGCATTTCTTGCGGTTGCAGGGGAAGGTGCCGGGAGTGGAGATTGGGTTGGTGGGGGGTGTGAACCTGACGAGGGAGTCACGGAGGGAGTGGTCTTTTCGGAACGCTGATGGGGAGGGGAGGGAAATATATCCCTGGTGGTGGGGAGCGTTTGGAGGTGGCGGAAATGACAACGGATGATAAGATGTATATGGAAGTTGGTGGGGTGGTAGGTGAGGGCCAGTGGGGTCCTGTCCTGGTGGCGATTGGAGGGGTGGGGCTCAAGGGCGGAGGAGCGGGAAATGGAGGAGATGCGTTGGAGAGCGTCATTGACCACATCTGCGGGGAAATTGCGGTCTTTGAAGAAGGACCCAGTTCTCCCACACAGTCCCCACGCTTCCACACAGTCCCCACACTCCCACACAATCCCCACTGTCCCACAGTCCATACACTCCCTCACAGTCCCCACACTCCCACACAATCCATACACTCCCACACAATCCCCACGGTCCCACAGTCCATACACTCCCTCACAGTCCCCACACTCCCACACAATCCATACACTCCCACACAGTCCCCACACTCCCACACAATCCCCACTGTCCCACAGTCCATACACTCCCTCACAGTCCCCACACTCCCACACAATCCATACACTCCCACACAGTCCCCACGGTCCCACAGTCCATACACTCCCTCACAGTCCCCACACTCCCACACAATCCATACACTCCCACACAGTCCCCACACTCCCACACAATCCCCACTGTCCCACAGTCCATACACTCCCTCACAGTCCCCACACTCCCACACAATCCATACACTCCCACACAATCCCCACGGTCCCACAGTCCATATGCTCCCTCACATTCCATATGCTCCCTCACAGTCCCCACACTTCCACACAGTACATACACTCCCACACAGTCCCCACGCTCTCAAACAGTCCCCACACTCTCACACAGTCCCCACACTCTCACACAGTCCCCACACAGTCCCCACACTCTCACACAGTCCCCACACAGTCCCCACACTCCCACACAGTTCCCACACAGTCCCCACACTCTCACACAGTCCCCACACAATCCCCACACTCCCACACAGTCCCCACACTCCCACACAGTTCCCACACAGTCCCCACACTCCCATACAATCCCCACACTCCCACACAATCCCCACACTCCCACACAGTTCCCACACAGTCCCCACACTCCCACACAGTCCCCACACTCCCACACAGTTCCCACACAGTCCCCACACTCCCTCACAGTCCCCACACTCTCACACAGTCCCCACACAATCCCCACACTCCCACACAGTCCCCACACTCCCACACAGTTCCCACACAGTCCCCACACTCCCATACAATCCCCACACTCCCACACAATCCCCACACTCCCACACAGTTCCCACACAGTCCCCACACTCCCACACAGTCCCCACACTCCCACACAGTTCCCACACAGTCCCCACACTCCCTCACAGTCCCCACACTCTCACACAGTCCCCACACAATCCCCACACTCCCACACAGTCCCCACACTCCCACACAGTCCCCACACTCTCACACAGTCCCCACACTCCGTCACAATCCCCACACTCCCTCACAGTCCCCACACTCTCACAGTCCCCACACTCTCACACAGTCCCCACACAATCCCCACACTCCCACACAGTCCCCACACTCTCACACAGTCCCACACAATCCCCACACTCCCACACAGTCCCCACACTCTCACAGTCCCCACACTCTCACACAGTCCCCACACAATCCCCACACTCCCACACAGTCCCCACACTCTCACACAGTCCCCACACTCTCACACAGTCCCCACACAATCCCCACACTCTCACACAGTCCCCACACTCTCACACAGTTCCCACACAGTCCCCACACTCCCACACAGTCCCCACACTCTCACACAGTCCCCACACTCTCACACAGTCCCCACACTCCCACACAGTCCCCACGCTCCCACACAGTCTCCACACTCTCACACAGTCCCCACACAATCCCCACACTCCCACACTCCCACACAGTTCCCACACAGTCCCCACACTCCCACACAGTCCCCACACTCCCACACAGTCCCCACACAGTCCCCACACTCCCACACAGTCCCCATACTCCCTCACAGTCCCCACACTCCCACACAGTCCCCACACTCTCACACAGTCCCCACACAATCCCCACACTCCCACACAGTCCCCACGCTCCCACACAGTCCCCACGCTCTCACACAGTCCCCACACAATCCCCACACTCCCACACAGTCCCCACACTCCCACACAGTCCCCACACAGTCCCCATGCTCCGACACGGACCGTACACACCCACCCCCCGACACGGTCCGTACACACCCACACCCCGACACGGTCCGTACACACCCACCCCCCGACACGGTCCGTACACTCCCACACCCCGACACGGTCCGTACACACCCACCCCCCGACACGGTCCGTACACACCCACCCCCCGACACGGTCCGTACACTCCCACACCCCGACACGGTCCGTACACACCCACCCCCCCGACACGGTCCGTACACACCCACACCCCGACACAGTCCGTACGCTCTCACACCCCGACACGGTCCGTACACACCCACACCCCGACACGGTCCGTACACACCCACCCCCCGACACGGTCCGTACACTCCCACACCCCGACACGGTCCGTACGCACCCACACCCCGACACGGTCCGTACACACCCACACCCCGACACGGTCCGTACACTCTCACACCCCGACACGGTCCGTACACTCTCACACCCCGACACGGTCCGTACACACCCACCCCCCCGACACGGTCCGTACACACCCACCCCGACACGGTCCGTACACACCCACCCCCCCGACACGGTCCGTACACTCTCACACCCCGACACGGTCTGTACACTCTCACACCCCGACACGGTCCGTACACACCCACCCCCCCGACACGGCCCGTACACTCTCACACCCCGACACGGTCCGTACACACCCACCCCCCCGACACGGTCCGTACACACCCACACCCCGACACGGTCCGTACACTCCCACACCCCGACACGGTCCGTACACACCCACACCCCGACACGGTCCGTACACACCCACCCCCCCGACACGGTCCGTACACTCTCACACCCCGACACGGTCCGTACACTCTCACACCCCGACACGGTCCGTACACTCTCACACCCCGACACGGTCCGTACACACCCACCCCCCCGACACGGTCCGTACACACCCACACCCCGACACGGTCCGTACACTCTCACACCCCGACACGGTCCGTACACTCCCACCCCCCGACACGGTCCGTACACACCCACACCCCGACACGGTCTGTACACTCCCACCCCCCGACACGGTCCGTACACACCCACCCCCCCGACACGGTCCGTACACTCTCACACCCCGACACGGTCTGTACACTCTCACACCCCGACACGGTCCGTACACACCCACACCCCGACACGGTCCGTACACACCCACCCCCCCGACCCGGTCCGTACACACC
This sequence comes from Hemiscyllium ocellatum, assembly GCF_020745735.1. Lineage (NCBI taxonomy): Eukaryota > Metazoa > Chordata > Chondrichthyes > Orectolobiformes > Hemiscylliidae > Hemiscyllium > Hemiscyllium ocellatum. The sequence continues at coordinate 1,394,561 of NC_083445.1, read as the reverse complement.
CACACCCCGACACGGTCTGTACACTCCCACCCCCCGACACGGTCCGTACACACCCACCCCCCCGACACGGTCCGTACACTCTCACACCCCGACACGGTCTGTACACTCTCACACCCCGACACGGTCCGTACACACCCCCCCCCGACACGGTCCGTACACTCTCACACCCCGACACGGTCCGTACACACCCACCCCCCCGACACGGTCCGTACACTCTCACACCCCGCCACGGTCTTTACACTCCCACCCCCCGACACGGTCCGTACACACCCACCCCCCGACACGGTCCGTACGCACCCACCCCCCGACACGGTCCGTACGCACACACACCCCGACATGGTCCGTACACTCTCACACCCCGACACGGTCCGTACACACCCACACCCCGACACGGTCTGTACACTCCCACCCCCCGACACGGTCCGTACACACCCACCCCCCCGACACGGTCCGTACACTCTCACACCCCGACACGGTCTGTACACTCTCACACCCCGACACGGTCCGTACACACCCACCCCCCGACACGGTCCGTACACTCCCACACCCCGACACGGTCCGTTCACTCCCACACCCCGACACGGTCCGTACACTCTCACACCCCGACACGGTCTGTACACTCTCACACCCCGACACGGTCCGTACACTCTCACACCCCGACACGGTCCGTACACACCCACACCCCGACACGGTCCGTACACACCCACACCCCGACACGGTCCGTACACTCTCACACCCCGACACGGTCCGTACACACCCACACCCCGACACGGTCCGTAGACTCTCACACCCCGACACGGTCCGTACACACCCACCCCCCCGACCCGGTCCGTACACACACACCCCGACACGGTCTGTACACTCCCACACCCCGACACGGTCCGTACTCCCACACCTCGACACGGTCCGTACACTCCCACACCCCGACACGGTCCGTACACTCTCACACCCCGACACGGTCCGTACACACCCACCCCCCCGACACGGTCCGTACACTCTCACACCCCGACACGGTCCGTACACACCCACACCACGACACGGTCCGTACACTCCCACACCCCGACACGGTCCGTACACTCCCACACCCCCACACGGTCCGTACACACCCACCCCCCGACACAGTCCGTACACTCTCACACCCCGTCACGGTCCGCACGCACCCACACGCCGACACGGTCCGTACACACCCACACCCCGACACGGTCCGTACACACTCACACCCCGACACGGTCCATACTCCCACACCCCGACACGGTCCGTACACTCCCACACCCCGACACGATCCGTACACACACACCCCCCGACACGGTCCGCACGCACCCACACCCCGACACGGTCCGTACACACCCACCCCCCCGACACGGTCCGTACACTCTCACACCCCGACACGGTCCGTACGCACCCACACCCCGACACGGTCCGTACACTCCCACACCCCGACACGGTCCGTACACTCTCACACCCCGACACGGTCCGTACACTCTCACACCCCGACACGGTCCGTACACACCCACCCCCCCGACACGGTCCGTACACTCTCACACCCCGACACGGTCCGTACACACCCACACCACGACACGGTCCGTACACACCCACCCCCCCGACACGGTCCGTACACTCTCACACCCCGACACGGTCCGTACACACCCACACCACGACACGGTCCGTACACTCCCACACCCCGACACGGTCCGTACACTCCCACACCCCGACACGGTCCGTACACTCTCACACCCCGACACGGTCCGTACACACCCACACCCCGACACGGTCCGTACACTCCCACACCCCGACACGGTCCGTACACACCCACCCCCCGACACGGTCCGTACACTCTCACACCCCGACACGGTCCGCACGCACCCACACCCCGACACGGTCCGTACACACCCACCCCCCCGACACGGTCCGTACACACCCACACCCCGACACGGTCCGTACACACTCACACCCCGACATGGTCCATACTCCCACCCCCCGACATGATCCGTACACACACACCCCCCGACACGGTCCGCACGCACCCACACCCCGACACGGTCCGCACGCACCCACACCCCGACACGGTCCGTACACACCCCCCCCCCCGACACGGTCCGTACACTCTCACACCCCGACACGGTCCGTACGCACCCACACCCCGACACGGTCCGTACACTCCCACACCCCGACACGGTCCGCACGCACCCACACCCCGACACGGTCCGTACACTCCCACACCCCGACACGGTCCGTACACTCCCACACCCCGACACGGTCCGTACACACCCACACCCCCCGACACGGTCCGTACACACCCACACCACGACACGGTCCGTACACTCCCACACCCCGACACGGTCCGTACACTCTCACACCCCGACACGGTCCGTACACACCCACACCCCGACACGGTCCGTACACTCCCACACCCCGACACGGTCCGTACACACCCACCCCCCGACACGGTCCGTACACTCTCACACCCCGACACGGTCCGTACACTCTCACACCCCGACACGGTCCGTACACTCCCACACCCCGACACGGTCCGCACGCACACACCCCCCGACACGGTCCGTACACACCCACCCCACCGACACGGTCCGTACACACCCACACCCCGAGACGGTCCGTACACACACACACCCCCCGACACGGTCCGTACACACCCACACCACGACACGGTCCGTACACTCCCACACCCCGACACGGTCCGTACACTCTCACACCCCGACACGGTCCGTACACACCCACACCCCGACACGGTCCGTACACTCCCACACCCCGACACGGTCCGTACACACCCACCCCCCGACACGGTCCGTACACTCTCACACCCCGACACGGTCCGTACACTCTCACACCCCGACACGGTCCGCACGCACCCACACCCCGACACGGTCCGTACACACCCACCCCCCGACACGGTCCGTACACTCCCACACCCCGACACGGTCCGTACACTCCCACACCCCGACACGGTCCGTACACACCCACACCCCGACACGGTCCGTACACTCCCACACCCCGACACGGTCCGTACACACCCACCCCCCGACACGGTCCGTACACTCTCACACCCCGACACGGTCCGCACGCACCCACACCCCGACACGGTCCGTACACACACACCCCCCCGACACGGTCCGTACACACCCACACCCCGACACGGTCCGTACACGCTCACACCCCGACACGGTCCATACTCCCACCCCCCGACACGATCCGTACACACACACCCCCCCGACACGGTCCGCACGCACCCACACCCCGACACGGTCCGTACACACCCACCCCCGACACGGTCCGTACACTCTCACACCCCGACACGGTCCGTACACACCCACCCCCCCGACACGGTCCGTACACTCTCACACCCCGACACGGTCCGTACGCACCCACACCCCGACACGGTCCGTACACACCCACACCCCGACACGGTCCGTACACTCTCACACCCCGACACGGTCCGTACACACCCACACCCCCACACGGTCCGTACACACCCACCCCCCCGACACGGTCCGTAGACTCTCACACCCCGACACGGTCCGTACACACCCACCCCCCCGACACGGTCCGTACACACACACCCCGACACGGTCTGTACACTCCCACACCCCGACACGGTCCGTACTCCCACACCTCGACACGGTCCGTACACTCCCACACCCCGACACGGTCCGTACACTCTCACACCCCGACACGGTCCGTACACACCCACCCCCCCGACACGGTCCGTACACTCTCACACCCCGACACGGTCCGTACACACCCACACCACGACACGGTCCGTACACTCCCACACCCCGACACGGTCCGTACACTCTCACACCCCGACACGGTCCGTACACACCCACACCCCGACACGGTCCGTACACTCCCACACCCCGACACGGTCCGTACACACCCACCCCCCCGACACGGTCCGTACACACCCACACCCCGACACGGTCCGTACACACTCACACCCCGACACGGTCCATACTCCCACCCCCCGACACGATCCGTACACACACACCCCCGACACGGTCCGCACGCACCCACACCCCGACACGGTCCGTACACACCCACCCCCCCGACACGGTCCGTACACTCCCACACCCCGACACGGTCCGTACACTCTCACACCCCGACACGGTCCGTACACTCTCACACCCCGACACGGTCCGTACACACCCACCCCCCCGACACGGTCCGTACACTCTCACACCCCGACACGGTCCGTACACACCCACACCACGACACGGTCCGTACACTCCCACACCCCGACACGGTCCGTACACTCCCACACCCCGACACGGTCCGTACACACCCACACCCCGACACGGTCCGTACACTCCCACACCCCGACACGGTCCGTACACTCTCACACCCCGACACGGTCCGTACACTCTCACACCCCGACACGGTCCGTACACACCCACCCCCCGACACGGTCCGTACACTCTCACACCCCGACACGGTCCGTACACACACACCCCCCCGACACGGTCCGCACGCACCCACACCCCGACACGGTCCGTACACACACACCCCCCCGACACGGTCCGTACACACCCACACCCCGACACGGTCCGTACACGCTCACACCCCGACACGGTCCGTACACTCTCACACCCCGACACGGTCCGTACACTCCCACCCCCCGACACGGTCCGTACACACCCACCCCCCGACACGGTCCGTACACTCCCACACCCCGACACGATCCATACACACACACCCCCCGACACGGTCCGCACGCACCCACACCCCGACACGGTCCGTACACACCCACCCCCCCGACACGGTCCGTACACTCTCACACCCCGACACGGTCCGTACGCACCCACACCCCGACACGGTCCGTACACACCCACACCCCGACACGGTCCGTACACTCTCACACCCCGACACGGTCTGTACACTCTCACACACCGACACGGTCCGTACACACCCACCCCCCCGACACGGTCCGTAGACTCTCACACCCCGACACGGTCCGTACACACCCACCCCCCCGACACGGTCCGTACACACACACCCCGACACGGTCTGTACACTCCCACACCCCGACACGGTCCGTACTCCCACACCTCGACACGGTCCGTACACTCCCACACCCCGACACGGTCCGTACACTCTCACACCCCGACACGGTCCGTACACACCCACCCCCCCGACACGGTCCGTACACTCTCACACCCCGACACGGTCCGTACACACCCACCCCCGACACGGTCCGTACACACCCACCCCCCGACACGGTCCGTACACTCTCACACCCCGACACGGTCCGTACACTCTCACACCCCGACACGGTCCGTACACACCCACACCCCGACACGGTCCGTACACACCCACCCCCCCGACACGGTCCGTACACACCCACACCCCGACACGGTCCGTACACACCCACCCCCCCGACACGGTCCGTACACACCCACACCCCGACACGGTCCGTACACTCTCACACCCCGACACGGTCCGTACACACCCACACCACGACACGGTCCGTACACTCCCACACCCCGACACGGTCCGTACACTCCCACACCCCGACACGGTCCGTACACACCCACCCCCCGACACGGACCGTACACTCTCACACCCCGACACGGTCCGCACGCACCCACACCCCGACACGGTCCGTACACACACACCCCCCCGACACGGTCCGTACACACCCACACCCCGACACGGTCCGTACACGCTCACACCCCGACACGGTCCATACTCCCACCCCCCGACACGATCCGTACACACACACCCCCGACACGGTCCGCACGCACCCACACCCCGACACGGTCCGTACACACCCACCCCCCCGACACGGTCCGTACACTCACACACCCCGACACGGTCCGTACGCACCCACACCCCGACACGGTCCGTACACACCCACACCCCGACACGGTCCGTACACTCCCACACCCCGACACGGTCCGTACACTCTCACACCCCGACACGGTCCGTACACTCTCACACCCCGACACGGTCCGTACACACCCACCCCCCCGACACGGTCCGTAGACTCTCACACCCCGACACGGTCCGTACACACCCACCCCCCCGACACGGTCCGTACACACACACCCCGACACGGTCTGTACACTCCCACACCCCGACACGGTCCGTACTCCCACACCTCGACACGGTCCGTACACTCCCACACCCCGACACGGTCCGTACACTCTCACACCCCGACACGGTCCGTACACACCCACCCCCCCGACACGGTCCGTACACTCTCACACCCCGACACGGTCCGTACACACCCACACCACGACACGGTCCGTACACTCCCACACCCCGACACGGTCCGTACACTCTCACACCCCGACACGGTCCGTACACACCCACACCCCGACACGGTCCGTACACTCCCACACCCCGACACGGTCCGTACACACCCACACGCCGACACGGTCCGTACACTCACACACCCCGACACGGTCCGCACGCACCCACACCCCGACACGGTCCGTACACACCCACACCCCCGACACGGTCCGTACACACCCACCCCCCCGACACGGTCCGTACACACCCACACCCCGACACGGTCCGTACACACTCACACCCCGACACGGTCCATACTCCCACCCCCCGACACGATCCGTACACACACACCCCCCGACACGGTCCGCACGCACCCACACCCCGACACGGTCCGTACACACCCACCCCCCCGACACGGTCCGTACACTCTCACACCCCGACACGGTCCGTACGCACCCACACCCCGACACGGACCGTACACTCCCACACCCCGACACGGTCCGTACACTCCCACACCCCGACACGGTCCGTACACTCTCACACCCCGACACGGTCCGTACACACCCACCCCCCCGACACGGTCCGTACACTCCCACACCCCGACACGGTCCGTACACTCTCACACCCCGACACGGTCCGTACACTCACACACCCCGACACGGTCCGTACACACCCACCCCGCCGACATGGTCCGTACACTCTCACACCCCGACACGGTCCGTACACACCCACACCCCGACACGGTCCGTACACTCTCACACCCCGACACGGTCCGCACGCACCCACACCCCGACACGGTCCGTACACACCCACCCCCCCGACACGGTCCGTACACACCCACACCCCGACACGGTCCGTACACTCCCACACCCCGACACGGTCCGTACACTCCCACACCCCGACACGGTCCGTACGCACCCACCCCCCCGACACGGTCCGTACACACCCACACCCCGACACGGTCCGTACACTCCCACACCCCGACACGGTCCGTACACACCCACACCCCGACACGGTCCGTACACACTCACACCCCGACACGGTCCATACTCCCACCCCCCGACACGATCCGTACACACACACCCCCCGACACGGTCCGCACGCACCCACACCCCGACACGGTCCGTACACACCCACCCCCCCGACACGGTCCGTACACACCCACACCCCGACACGGTCCGTACACTCCCACACCCCGACACGGTCCGTACACTCCCACACCCCGACACGGTCCGTACACTCCCACACCCCGACACGGTCCGTACGCACCCACACCCCGACACGGTCCGTACACTCCCACACCCCGACACGGTCCGTACACTCCCACACCCCGACACGGTCCGCACGCACCCACACCCCGACACGGTCCGTACACACCCACCCCACCGACACGGTCCGTACACACCCACACCCCGACACGGTCCGTACACACCCACACCCCCCGACACGGTCCGTACACACCCACACCCCGACACGGTCCGTACACTCCCACACCCCGACACGGTCCGTACACACCCACCCCCCCGACACGGTCCGTACACACCCACACCCCGACACGGTCCGTACACTCCCACACCCCGACACGGTCCGTACACTCCCACACCCCGACACGATCCGTACACACCCACCCCCCGACACAGTCCGTACACTCTCACACCCCGACACGGTCCGCACGCACCCACACCCTGACACGGTCCGTACACACACACCCCCCCGACACGGTCCGTACACACCCACACCCCGACACGGTCCGTACACGCTCACACCCCGACACAGTCCATACTCCCACCCCCCGACACGATCCGTACACACACACCCCCCGACACGGTCCGCACGCACCCACACCCCGACACGGTCCGTACACACCCACCCCCCCGACACGGTCCGTACACTCTCACACCCCGACACGGTCCGTACGCACCCACACCCCGACACGGTCCGTACACACCCACCCCCCCGACACGGTCCGTACACACCCACACCCCGACACGGTCCGTACACTCTCACACCCCGACACGGTCTGTACACTCTCACACCCCGACACGGTCCGTACACACCCACCCCCCCGACACGGTCCGTAGACTCTCACACCCCGACACGGTCCGTACACACCCACCCCCCCGACACGGTCCGTACACACACACCCCGACACGGTCTGTACACTCCCACACCCCGACACGGTCCGTACTCCCACACCTCGACACGGTCCGTACACTCCCACACCCCGACACGGTCCGTACACTCTCACACCCCGACACGGTCCGTACACACCCACCCCCCCGACCCGGTCCGTACACACCCACACCCCGACACGGTCCGTACACTCCCACACCCCGACACGGTCCGTACACTCCCACACCCCGACACGGTCCGTACACACCCACCCCCCGACACGGTCCGTACACTCTCACACCCCGACACGGTCCGCACGCACCCACACCCCGACACGGTCCGTACACACCCACCCCCCCGACACGGTCCGTACACACCCACACCCCGACACGGTCCGTACACACTCACACCCCGACACGGTCCATACTCCCACCCCCCGACACGATCCGTACACACACACCCCCCGACACGGTCCGCACGCACCCACACCCCGACACGGTCCGTACACACCCACCCCCCCGACACGGTCCGTACACTCACACACCCCGACACGGTCCGTACGCACCCACACCCCGACACGGTCCGTACACTCCCACACCCCGACACGGTCCGTACACTCCCACACCCCGACACGGTCCGTACACTCTCACACCCCGACACGGTCCGTACACTCTCACACCCCGACACGGTCCGTACACACCCACCCCCCCGACACGGTCCGTACACTCTCACACCCCGACACGGTCCGTACACACCCACACCACGACACGGTCCGTACACTCCCACACCCCGACACGGTCCGTACACACCCACACCCCGACACGGTCCGTACACTCCCACACCCCGACACGGTCCGTACACTCCCACACCCCGACACGGTCCGTACACACCCACCCCCGACACGGTCCGTACACTCTCACACCCCGACACGGTCCGCACGCACCCACACCCCGACACGGTCCGTACACACCCACCCCCCCGACACGGTCCGTACACACCCACACCCCGACACGGTCCGTACACACTCACACCCCGACATGGTCCATACTCCCACCCCCCGACATGATCCGTACACACACACCCCCGACACGGTCCGCACGCACCCACACCCCGACACGGTCCGTACACACCCACCCCCCCGACACGGTCCGTACACACCCACCCCCCCGACACGGTCCGTACGCACCCACACCCCGACACGGTCCGTACACTCCCACACCCCGACACGGTCCGCACGCACCCACACCCCGACACGGTCCGTACACTCCCACACCCCGACACGGTCCGCACGCACCCACACCCCGACACGGTCCGTACACAAACCCCCCCAACACAGTCCGTACGCACACACCCCCCCGACACGGTCCGTACACACCCACCCCACCGACACGGTCCGTACACACCCACACCCCGACACGGTCCGTACACACCCACACCCCCCGACACGGTCCGTACACACCCACACCCCGACACGGTCCGTACACTCCCACACCCCGACACGGTCCGTACACTCTCACACCCCGACACGGTCCGTACACACCCACCCCACCGACACGGTCCGTACACACCCACACCCCGACACGGTCCGTACACACCCACACCCCCCGACACGGTCCGTACACTCTCACACCCCGACACGGTCCGTACACTCTCACACCCCGACACGGTCCGCACGCACCCACACCCCGACACGGTCCGTACACACCCACCCCCCCGACACGGTCCGTACACACCCACACCCCGACACGGTCCGTACACTCCCACACCCCGACACGGTCCGTACACTCCCACACCCCGACACGATCCGTACACACCCACCCCCCGACACGGTCCGTACACTCTCACACCCCGACACGGTCCGCACGCACCCACACCCTGACACGGTCCGTACACACACACCCCCCCCGACACGGTCCGTACACACCCACACCCCGACACGGTCCGTACACGCTCACACCCCGACACAGTCCATACTCCCACCCCCCGACACGATCCGTACACACACACACCCCCCGACACGGTCCGCACGCACCCACACCCCGACACGGTCCGTACACACCCACCCCCCCGACACGGTCCGTACACTCTCACACCCCGACACGGTCCGTACGCACCCACACCCCGACACGGTCCGTACACACCCACACCCCGACACGGTCCGTACACTCTCACACCCCGACACGGTCTGTACACTCTCACACCCACACCCCGACACGGTCCGTACACACCCACCCCCCCCGACACGGTCCGTAGACTCTCACACCCCGACACGGTCCGTACACACCCACCCCCCCGACACGGTCCGTACACACACACCCCGACACGGTCTGTACACTCCCACACCCCGACACGGTCCGTACTCCCACACCTCGACACGGTCCGTACACTCCCACACCCCGACACGGTCCGTACACTCTCACACCCCGACACGGTCCGTACACACCCCCCCCCCCGACACGGTCCGTACACTCTCACACCCCGACACGGTCCGTACACACCCACACCACGACACGGTCCGTACACTCCCACACCCCGACACGGTCCGTACACTCTCACACCCCGACACGGTCCGTACACACCCACACCCCGACACGGTCCGTACACACCCACCCCCCCGACACGGTCCGTACACTCCCACACCCCGACACGGTCCGTACACTCCCACACCCCGACACGGTCCGTACACACCCACCCCCCGACACGGTCCGTACACTCTCACACCCCGACACGGTCCGCACGCACCCACACCCCGACACGGTCCGTACACACCCACCCCCCCGACACGGTCCGTACACACCCACACCCCGACACGGTCCGTACACACTCACACCCCGACACGGTCCATACTCCCACCCCCCGACACGATCCGTACACACACACCCCCCGACACGGTCCGCACGCACCCACACCCCGACACGGTCCGTACACACCCACCCCCCCGACACGGTCCGTACACTCTCACACCCCGACACGGTCCGTACGCACCCACACCCCGACACGGTCCGTACACTCCCACACCCCGACACGGTCCGTACACTCTCACACCCCGACACGGTCCGTACACACCCACACCCCGACACGGTCCGTACACTCCCACACCCCGACACGGTCCGTACACTCCCACACCCCGACACGGTCCGTACACTCTCACACCACGACACGGTCCGTACACTCCCACACCCCGACACGGTCCGTACACTCTCACACCCCGACACGGTCCGTACACACCCACACCCCGACACGGTCCGTACACTCCCACACCCCGACACGGTCCGTACGCACCCACACCCCGACACGGTCCGTACACACCCACCCCCCCGACACGGTCCGTACACACCCACACCCCGACACGGTCCGTACACACCCACCCCCCGACACGGTCCGTACACTCTCACACCCCGACACGGTCCGCACGCACCCACACCCCGACACGGTCCGTACACACCCACCCCCCCGACACGGTCCGTACACACCCACACCCCGACACGGTCCGTACACACTCACACCCCGACATGGTCCATACTCCCACCCCCCGACATGATCCGTACACACACACCCCCCGACACGGTCCGCACGCACCCACACCCCGACACGGTCCGCACGCACCCACACCCCGACACGGTCCGTACACACCCCCCCCCCCGACACGGTCCGTACGCACCCACACCCCGACACGGTCCGTACACTCCCACACCCCGACACGGTCCGCACGCACCCACACCCCGACACGGTCCGTACACTCCCACACCCCGACACGGTCCGCACGCACCCACACCCCGACACGGTCCGTACACACACACCCCCCCAACACAGTCCGTACGCACACACCCCCCGACACGGTCCGTACACACCCACCCCACCGACACGGTCCGTACACACCCACACCCCGACACGGTCCGTACACACCCACACCCCCCGACACAGTCCGTACACACCCACACCACGACACGGTCCGTACACTCCCACACCCCGACACGGTCCGTACACTCTCACACCCCGACACGGTCCGTACACACCCACACCCCGACACGGTCCGTACACTCCCACACCCCGACACGGTCCGTACACACCCACACCCCGACACGGTCCGTACACTCTCACACCCCGACACGGTCCGTACACTCTCACACCCCGACACGGTCCGCACGCACCCACACCCCGACACGGTCCGTACACACCCACCCCCCCGACACGGTCCGTACACACCCACACCCCGACACGGTCCGTACACTCCCACACCCCGACACGGTCCGTACACTCCCACACCCCGACACGGTCCGTACACACCCACCCCACCGACACGGTCCGTACACTCCCACACCCCGACACGGTCCGTACACTCTCACACCCCCGACACGGTCCGCACGCACCCACACCCCGACACGGTCCGTACACACACACCCCCCCGACACAGTCCGTACACACCCACACCCCGACACGGTCCGTACACGCTCACACCCCGACACGGTCCATACTCCCACCCCCCGACACGATCCGTACACACACACCCCCCGACACGGTCCGCACGCACCCACACCCCGACACGGTCCGTACACACCCACCCCCCCCGACACGGTCCGTACACACTCACACCCCGACACGGTCCGTACGCACCCACACCCCGACACGGTCCGTACACACCCACCCCCCCGACACGGTCCGTACACTCTCACACCCCGACACGGTCCGTACGCACCCACACCCCGACACGGTCCGTACACTCCCACACCCCGACACGGTCCGCACGCACCCACACCCCGACACGGTCCGTACACACCCACACCCCGACACGGTCCGTACACACACACCCCCCCGACACGGTCCGTACACTCTCACACCCCGACACGGTCCGTACACACACACCCCCGCAACACAGTCCGTACGCACACACCCCCCGACACGGTCCGTACACACCCACCCCCCCGACACGGTCCGTACACACCCACACCCCGACACGGTCCGTACACACCCACACCCCCCGACACGGTCCGTACACTCTCACACCCCGACACGGTCCGTACACACCCACACCCCGACACGGTCCGTACACTCTCACACCCCGACACGGTCCGTACACTCTCACACCCCGACACGGTCCGTACACTCCCACACCCCGACACGGTCCGTACACTCCCACACCCCGACACGGTCCGTACACTCCCACACCCCGACACGGTCCGTACACACCCACCCCCCGACACGGTCCGTACACTCTCACACCCCGACACGGTCCGTACACACCCACACCCCGACACGGTCCGCACACACCCACACCCCGACACGGTCCGTACACACCCACCCCCCCGACACGGTCCGTACACACCCACACCCCGACACGGTCCGTACACACCCCCCCCCCCGACACGGTCCGTACACACCCACACCCCGACACGGTCCGTACGCACACACCCCCCGACACGGTCCGTACACACCCGCACCCCGACACGGTCCGTACACACCCACCCCCCGACACGGTCCGTACACTCCCACACCCCGACACGGTCCGTACACTCCCACACCCCGACACAGTCCGTACACACCCACACCCCGACACGGTCCGTACACTCCCACACCCCGACACGGTCCGTACACACCCACCCCCCGACACAGTCCGTACACACCCACACCCCGACACGGTCCGTACTCCCACCCCCCGACACGGTCCGTACACTCTCACACCCCGACACGGTCCGTACACACCCACACCCCGACACGGTCCGTACACACCCACACCCCGACACGGTCCGTACACACCCACACCCCGACACGGTCCGTACACTCCCACACCCCGACACGGTCCGTACACTCCCACACCCCGACACGGTCCGTACACTCCCACACCCCGACACGGTCCGTACACTCTCACACCCCGACACGGTCCGCACGCACCCACACCCCGACACGGTCCGTACACACCCACCCCCCCGACACGGTCCGTACACACCCACACCCCGACATGGTCCGTACACACTCACGCCCCGACATGGTCCATACTCCCACCCCCCGACATGATCCGTACACACACACCCCCCGACACGGTCCGCACGCACCCACACCCCGACACGGTCCGCACGCACCCACACCCCGACACGGTCCGTACACACCCACCCCCCCGACACGGTCCGTACACTCTCACACCCCGACACGGTCCGTACGCACCCACACCCCGACACGGTCCGTACACTCCCACACCCCGACACGGTCCGCACGCACCCACACCCCGACACGGTCCGTACACACCCACCACCCCGACACGGTCCGTACACACCCACACCCCGACACGGTCCGTACACACCCACACCCCGACACGGTCCGTACACTCCCACACCCCGACACGGTCCGCACGCACCCACACCCCGACACGGTCCGTACACACACACCCCCCCAACACAGTCCGTACGCACACACCCCCCGACACGGTCCGTACACACCCACCCCACCGACACGGTCCGTACACACCCACACCCCGACACGGTCCGTACACACCCACACCCCCCGACACGGTCCGTACACACCCACACCACGACACGGTCCGTACACTCCCACACCCCGACACGGTCCGTACACTCTCACACCCCGACACGGTCCGTACACACCCACACCCCGACACGGTCCGTACACTCCCACACCCCGACACGGTCCGTACACACCCACCCCCCGACACGGTCCGTACACTCTCACACCCCAACACGGTCCGTACACTCTCACACCCCGACACGGTCCGCACGCACCCACACCCCGACACGGTCCGTACACACCCACCCCCCCGACACGGTCCGTACACACCCACACCCCGACACGGTCCGTACACTCCCACACCCCGACACGGTCCGTACACTCCCACACCCCGACACGGTCCGTACACACCCACCCCCCGACACGGTCCGTACACTCTCACACCCCGACACGGTCCGCACGCACCCACACCCCGACACGGTCCGTACACACACACCCCCCCGACACGGTCCGTACACACCCACACCCCGACACGGTCCGTACACGCTCACACCCCGACACGGTCCATACTCCCACCCCCCGACACGATCCGTACACACACACCCCCCGACACGGTCCGCACGCACCCACACCCCGACACGGTCCGTACACACCCACCCCCCCGACACGGTCCGTACACTCTCACACCCCGACACGGTCCGTACGCACCCACACCCCGACACGGTCCGTACACTCCCACACCCCGACACGGTCCGCACGCACCCACACCCCGACACGGTCCGTACACACCCACACCCCGACACGGTCCGTACACACCCACCCCCCCGACACGGTCCGTACACTCTCACACCCCGACACGGTCCGTACGCACCCACACCCCGACACGGTCCGTACACTCCCACACCCCGACACGGTCCGCACGCACCCACACCCCGACACGGTCCGTACACACCCACACCCCGACACGGTCCGTACACACACACCCCCCCGACACGGTCCGTACACTCTCACACCCCGACACGGTCCGTACACACACACACCCCCAACACAGTCCGTACGCACACACCCCCCGACACGGTCCGTACACACCCACCCCCCCGACACGGTCCGTACACACCCACACCCCGACACGGTCCGTACACACCCACACCCCCGACACGGTCCGTACACTCTCACACCCCGACACGGCCCGTACACACCCACACCCCGACACGGTCCGTACACTCTCACACCCCGACACGGTCCGTACACTCTCACACCCCGACACGGTCCGTACACTCTCACACACCCCGACACGGTCCGCACACACCCACACCCCGACACGGTCCGTACACACCCACCCCCCCGACACGGTCCGTACACACCCACACCCCGACACGGTCCGTACACACCCACCCCCCCGACACGGTCCGTACACACCCACACCCCGACACGGTCCGTACGCACACACCCCCCGACACGGTCCGTACACACCCACCCCCCCGACACGGTCCGTACACTCCCACCCCCCGACACGGTCCGTACACACACACACACCCCGACACGGTCCGTACACACCCACACCCCGACACGGTCCGTACTCCCACCCCCCGACACGGTCCGTACACTCTCACACCCCGACACGGTCCGTACACACCCACAACCCGACACGGTCCGTACACACCCACACCCCGACACGGTCCGTACACACCCACACCCCGACACGGTCCGTACACACACACACCCCGACACGGTCCGTACGCTCTCACACCCCGACACGGTCCGTACACCCACACCCCGACACGGTCCGTACACTCCCACACCCCGACACGGTCCATACACACCCACACCCCGACACGGTCCGTACACCCACACCCCGACACGGTCCATACACACCCACACCCCGACACGGTCCGTACACCCACACCCCGACACGGTCCATACACACCCACCCCCCGACACGGTCCATACACACCCACACCCCGACACGGTCCATACACACCCACCCCCCGACACGGTCCGTACACTCCCACACCCCGACACGGTCCGTACACCCACACCCCGACACGGTCCATACTCCCACCCCCCGACATGATCCGTACACCCACACCCCGACACGGTCCATACACACCCACCCCCCGATACGGTCCGTACACTCCCACACCCCGACACGGTCCGTACACTCCCACCCCCCGACACGGTCCGTACACTCCCACACCCCGACACGGTCCGTACACCCACACCCCGACACGGTCCGTACACACCCACACCCCGACACGGTCCGTACACTCCCACACCCCGACACGGTCCGTACACTCCCACCCCCCGACAGGGTCCGTACACTCCCACACCCCGACACGGTCCGTACACCCACACCCCGACACGGTCCATACTCCCACACCCCAACACGGTCCGTACACACCCACCCCCCGACACGGTCCGTACACTCCCACACCCCGACACGGTCCGTACACCCACACCCCGACACGGTCCGTACACTCCCACACCCCGACACGGTCCGTACACTCCCACCCCCCGACACGGTCCGTACACTCCCACACCCCGACACGGTCCGTACACCCACACCCCGACACGGTCCGTACACTCCCACACCCCGACACGGTCCATACTCCCACCCCCCGACACGGTCCATACTCCCACCCCCCGACAGGGTCCGTACACTCCCACACCCCCCGACACGGTCCGTACACTCCCACACCCCGACACGGTCCGTACACTCTCACACCCCGACACGGTCCGTACACACCCACACCCCGACACGGTCCGTACACTCCCACACCCCGACACGGTCCGTACACACCCACACCCCGACACGGTCCGTACACTCTCACACCCCGACACGGTCCGTACACTCCCACACCCCGACACGATCCGTACACAGCCACCCCCCGACACGGTCCGTACACTCCCACACCCCGACACGATCCGTACACAGCCACACCCCGACACGGTCCGTACACACCCGCACCCCGACACGGTCCGTACACACCCACACCCCGACACGGTCCGTACACTCCCACACCCCGACACGGTCCGTACACACCCACACCCCAACACGGTCCGTACACACCCACACCCCGACACGGTCCGTACACACCCACACCCCGACACGGTCCGTACACACCCACCCCCCCGACACGGTCCGTACACTCCCACACCCCGACACGGTCCGTACACAGCCACCCCCCCGACACGGTCCGTACACTCCCACACCCCGACACGGTCCGTACACAGCCACCCCCCCGACACGGTCCGTACACTCCCACACCCCGACACGGTCCGTACACACCCACCCCGACACGGTCCGTACACTCTCACACCCCGACACGGTCCGTACACTCTCACACCCCGACACGGTCCGTACACACCCACCCCCCCGACACGGTCCGTACACTCTCACACCCCGACACGGTCCGTACACTCCCACACCCCGACACGGTCCGTACACACCCACACCCCGACACGGTCCGTACACTCCCACACCCCGACACGGTCCGTACACTCCCACACCCCGACACGGTCCGTACACCCACACCCCGACACGGTCCATACTCCCACACCCCAACACGGTCCGTACACACCCACACCCCGACATGGTCCGTACACTCCCACACCCCGACACGGTCCGTACACACCCACCCCCCAACACAGTCCGTACACGCCCACACCCCGACACGGTCCGTACACTCCCACACCCCGACACGGTCCGTACACTCCCACACCCCGACACGGTCCGTACACAGCCACCCCCCGACACGGTCCGTACACTCCCACACCCCGACACGGTCCGTACACACCCACACCCCGACACGGTCCGTACACTCCCACACCCCGACACGGTCCGTACACAGCCACCCCCCGACACGGTCCGTACACTCCCACACCCCGACACGGTCCGTACACACCCACACCCCGACACGGTCCGTACACACCCACCCCCGACACGGTCCGTACACAGCCACCCCCCGACACGGTCCGTACACTCCCACACCCCGACACGGTCCGTACGCACCCACACCCCGACACGGTCCGTACACACCCGCACCCCGACACGGTCCGTACACACCCACCCCCCGACACGGTCCGTACACTCCCACCCCCCGACACGGTCCGTACACACCCACACCCCGACACGGTCCGTACACACCCGCACCCCGACACGGTCCGTACACACCCACCCCCCGACACGGTCCGTACACTCCCACACCCCGACACGGTCCGTACACTCCCACACCCCGACACGGTCCGTACACTCCCACACCCCGACACGGTCCGTACACACCCACCCCCCGACACGGTCCGTACACTCCCACACCCCGACACGGTCCGTACACACCCACACCCCGACACGGTCCGTACACTCCCACACCCCGACACGGTCCGTACACAGCCACCCCCCGACACGGTCCGTACACTCCCACAACCCGACACGGTCCGTACACACCCACACCCCGACACGGTCCGTACACTCCCACACCCCGACACGGTCCGTACACACCCACCCCCCGACACGGTCCGTACACTCCCACCCCCCGACACGGTCCGTACACACCCACACCCCGACACGGTCCGTACACACCCGCCCCCCGACACGGTCCGTACACACCCACCCCCCGACACGGTCCATACACTCCCACACCCCGACACGGTATGTACACACCCACCCCCCGACACGGTCCGTACACACCCACACCCCGACACGGTCCGTACACTCCCACACCCCGACACGGTCCGTACACAGCCACCCCCCGACACGGTCCGTACGCACCCACACCCCGACACGGTCCGTACACTCCCACACCCCGACACGGTCCGTACACAGCCACCCCCCGACACGGTCCGTACACACCCGCACCCCGACACAGTCCGTACACACCCACACCCCGACACGGTCCGTACACTCCCACACCCCGACACGGTCCGTACACACCCACACCCCGACACGGTCCGTACACTCCCACACCCCGACACGGTCCGTACACAGCCACACCCCGACACGGTCCGTACACTCCCACACCCCGACACGGTCCGTACACACCCACCCCCCGACACGGTCCGTACACACCCACACCCCGACACAGTCCGTACACACCCACACCCCGACACGGTCCGTACACTCCCACACCCCGACACGGTCCGTACACACCCACCCCCCCGACACGGTCCGTACACTCCCACGCCCCGACACGGTCCGTACACACCCACGCCCCGACACGGTCCGTACACACCCGCACCCCGACACGGTCCGTACACAGCCACCCCCCGACACGGTCCGTACACTCCCACACCCCGACACGGTCCATACACTCTCACACCCCGACACGGTCCGTACACACCCGCACCCCGACACGGTCCGTACACACCCACCCCCGACACGGTCCGTACACTCCCACACCCCGACACGGTCCGTACACTCCCACACCCCGACACGGTATGTCCACACCCACCCCCCGACACGGTCCGTACACACCCACACCCCGACACGGTCCGTACACACCCACCCCCCCGACACGGTCCGTACACACCCGCACCCCGACACGGTCCGTACACAGCCACCCCCCGACACGGTCCGTACACTCCCACACCCACACCCCGACACGGTCCGTACACACCCACACCCCGACACGGTCCGTACACACCCGCACCCCGACACGGTCCGTACACACCCACCCCCCGACACGGTCCGTACACACCCACACCCCGACACGGTCCGTACACACCCACCCCCGACACGGTCCGTACACACCCACCCCCGACACGGTCCGTACACACCCACACCCCGACACGGTCCGTACACTCCCACACCCCGACACGGTCCGTACACACCCACCCCCCCGACACGGTCCGTACACTCCCACACCCCGACACGGTCCGTACACACCCACACCCCGACACGGTCCGTACACACCCACCCCCCCGACACGGTCCGTACACACCCACCCCCCGACACGGTCCGTACACTCCCACACCCCGACACGGTCCGTACACACCCACACCCCGACACGGTCCGTACACTCCCACACCCCGACACGGTCCGTACACACCCACACCCCGACACGGTCCGTACACTCCCACACCCCGACACGGTATGTACACACCCACCCCCCGACACGGTCCGTACACACCCACACCCCGACACGGTCCGTACACACCCACACCCCGACACGGTCCGTACACTCCCACACCCCGACACGGTCCGTACACACCCACACCCCGACACGGTCCGTACACACCCACACCCCGACACGGTCTGTACGCACCCATCCCCCGACACGGTCCGTACTCCCACACCCCGACATGGTCCATACACCCACCCTCCGACACGGTCCGTACACTCCCACACCCCGACACGGTCCATACACGCCCATCCCCCGACATGGTCCCTACAACCACCCCCCGAGTTAGGTACATTTGCATAAGCATGGCGGCCGTAGGGGCAGACAGCGTGACTTTGTGCAGGTAGGTCATGCATTGTTAACTTGATTGACTTTTGTTTGAGGAGGTGATGAGGTTGGAGCAGTGAATGCTGTTTACTTGGATGTCAGTAAGGCTTTCAACAAGGTCCTTCGTGGTCAGCTAATGCAGAAGAGTAGGGTGCCTGGGATCCACGGTGACTCGGCCATGTGGATTCAGAATTGGTTTGCCCACAGAATGCAGAGGGTGGTGGTGTAAAGGTGGTTTGCTGGCTGGGGGTCTGTGACCAGTGGTGTTCCGCTGGGATCCCTACTGGGACCTCTGTTGTTTATGATATATCTAACTACCTTGGATGAAAATGTAGACAAACCAAAGATCGGAGAAGTTGTGGATAGTGTAAAAGATTGTCAAAGGATACAGCAGGATCCAGGCGAAGGAATGGCAGACGGAGTTGAATCCAGGCAAGTCAGGTGTTGCACTTTGGGCGATCGAATGTTAAGGGAAAGAATCCAATTCATGGCGGGACCCTGACCAGCATTGCTATACAGACGGGTTTTGGGCTCCTGGTCCATAGCTCCCTGAAAGTGGCCACACAAGCAGATGGGGTGATAAAGAAGGCATTTGGCATATGTGCGTTTGTTGGTCAGGGCGATGAGTACAACAGTCAGGATGTCATGTTGCAGTTTTATTTTTGTTTGTTGGTTTTTATTTATTTTAACCCCCACACTCCCACCTAACTGCGGTAGTGCTTATTTTTTTCCCCAGCACCCATAGGGTGTGTGTGTGCAAGTGTGAGACGCAGTGAGAGACACAAAGTGCACAAATCTTTATTTAATTTCCACCACCAGGAAGAAAGGAAACACCCGAGTGGCCTGTGACAAGCAGCGCCCTTCTCAGAGGGCAATGCTGTGTGAATGTTGCAGTTTTATAAAACTTTGGTTAGGCGTATTGCGTTAAGTTCTGGTTGCCTCATTTCAGGAAGGACATGGAGGTTTTGGAGAGGGTGCAGAAGATGTTTACTGGGATGCTGCCTGGATTAGAGGGTATGAGCTGTAAGGAGAGACTGGACAAACTGGGGTGTTTTTCTCTAAAGTAGCAGAGGTTGAGGGGAGATCTGGTCGAAGTTTATAAAATTATGAGTGGTGTATATGTCGGGTTGACAGAATCTTTCTCACTGAGTTCAAAGGCCTAACACCAGGCGGCATGCATTTAAGGTAAGAGAGGGGTGAGTTCAAAGGAGCCATGAGGAGTAAGTTTGTGTACACAGAGAGTTGTAGGTGTCTGGAACACACTGGCAGGGGCGATGGTGCAGGCAGATATTAGGGACATTCAAGGGGCTTTTAGATAGGATGGCAGAATATGGACCATGAGCAGACAAAAGGGATTACTCATTTGGTGTCATGTTCGGCATATCATTGTGGGTCAAAGGTCCAGTGCTATACTGTTCTATGTTCTATCCAGACCCTCACCCCCCAGACCCCTACTTAACACTAATCCCACACTAGAGAGTAAATCGAAATGACATGTTTCAGGGCAGTGGACTGAGAGCGGACAGTCCATCCCCCACTCCACTCTGCAAGTTGGCTCTGCTACACCCTGGGCCCATTGGGGAATTGGAGAGGAAAATGTCATCTATCAAACATTACCTTCCACAGCAAGGTCAGGGTCTGCAATCCATCCAGAGCAGGCTGGTGTGAAAACCACAGATCGAGAGATCCAACAGGAGCTGAGAATCCAGAGAGGAGACAGGGCAGTGAGTCAGGGGTGTGGGTTATATCAGTGTGTTACAGGGAGGGGTGTGGGTTATATCAGAGAGTGTGTTACAGTGAGGGGTGTGGGATAGATCAGTGTGTCACAGTGAGGGGTGTGGGGTATATTAGAGAGTGTGACAGTGAGGGGTGTGGGTTATATCAGTGTGTTACAGGGAGGGGTGTGGGTTATATCAGAGAGTGTGTTACAGTGAGGGGTGTGGGATATATCAGTGTGTCACAGTGAGGGGTGTGGGGTATATTAGAGAGTGTGACAGTGAGGGGTGTGGGTTATATCAGTGTGTTACAGGGAGGGGTGTGGGTTATATCAGAGAGAGTGTTACAGTGAGGGGTGTGGGTAATATCAGTGTGTTACAGTGAGGGGTGTGGGTTAAATCAGAGAGTGTTACAATGAGGGGTGTGGGGTGGGTTATATCAGTGTGTTACAGGGAGGGGTGTGGGTTATATCAGTGTGTTACAGTGAGGGGTGTGGGGTGTATCAGAGAGTGTGTTACAGTGAGGGTGTGGGGTATATCAGTGTGTTACAGTGAGGGGTGTGGGGTATATCAGTGTGTGACAGTGAGGGGTGTGGGATATATCAGTGTGTTACAGTGAGGGGTGTGGATTATATCATTGTGTTACAGTGAGGGGTGTGGGGTATATCAGAGAGTGTGTTACAGTGAGGGGTGTGGGGTATATCAGTGTGTTACAGGGAGGGGTGTGGGTTATATCAGTGTGTTACAGTGAAGGGTGTGGGTTATATCAGAGAGTGTGACAGTGAGGGGTGTGGGTTATATCAGTGTGTTACAGGGAGGGGTGTGGGTTATATCAGAGAGTGTGTTACAATGAGGGGTGTGGGGTATATCAGTGTGTTACAGCGAGGGGTGTGGGTTATATCATTGTGTTACAGTGAAGGGTGTGGGTTATATCAGAGAGTGTGACATGAGGGGTGTGGGTAATATCAGTGTGTTACAGGGAGGGGTGTGGGTTATATCAGAGAGAGTGTTACAGTGAGGGGTGTGGGTAATATCAGTGTGTTACAGTGAGGGGTGTGGGTTAAATCAGAGAGTGTTACAATGAGGGGTGTGGGGTGGGTTATATCAGTGTGTTACAGGGAGGGGTGTGGGTTATATCAGTGTGTTACAGTGAAGGGTGTGGGTTATATCAGAGAGTGTGACAGTGAGGGGTGTGGGTTATATCAGTGTGTTACAGGGAGGGGTGTGGATTATATCATTGTGTTACAGTGAGGGGTGTGGGGTATATCAGAGAGTGTGTTACAGTGAGGGGTGTGGGGTATATCAGTGTGTTACAGTGAGGGGTGTGGGGTGTATCAGAGAGTGTGTTACAGTGAGGGGTGTGGGGTATATCAGTGTGTTACAGTGAGGGGTGTGGGGTATATCAGTGTGTGACAGTGAGG
The DNA here is from genome assembly GCF_020745735.1 of Hemiscyllium ocellatum. Classification (NCBI taxonomy): domain Eukaryota; kingdom Metazoa; phylum Chordata; class Chondrichthyes; order Orectolobiformes; family Hemiscylliidae; genus Hemiscyllium; species Hemiscyllium ocellatum. The sequence goes on along the minus strand of NC_083445.1, from coordinate 1,370,168 downwards.
GGTGTGGGATATATCAGTGTGTTACAGTGAGGGGTGTGGATTATATCATTGTGTTACAGTGAGGGGTGTGGGGTATATCAGAGAGTGTGTTACAGTGAGGGGTGTGGGGTATATCAGTGTGTTACAGGGAGGGGTGTGGGTTATATCAGTGTGTTACAGTGAAGGGTGTGGGTTATATCAGAGAGTGTGACAGTGAGGGGTGTGGGTTATATCAGTGTGTTACAGGGAGGGGTGTGGGTTATATCAGAGAGTGTGTTACAATGAGGGGTGTGGGGTATATCAGTGTGTTACAGCGAGGGGTGTGGGTTATATCATTGTGTTACAGTGAAGGGTGTGGGTTATATCAGAGAGTGTGACATGAGGGGTGTGGGTAATATCAGTGTGTTACAGTGAGGGGTGTGGGATATATCAGAGAGTGTGTTACAGTGAGGGGTGTGGGATATATCAGTGTGTTACAGTGAGGGGTGTGGATTATATCATTGTGTTACAGTGAGGGGTGTGGGGTATATCAGAGAGTGTGTTACAGTGAGGGGTGTGGGGTATATCAGTGTGTTACAGTGAGGGGTGTGGGGTGTATCAGAGAGTGTGTTACAGTGAGGGGTGTGGGGTATATCAGAGAGTGTGTTACAGTGAGGGGTGTGGGTTATATCAGTGTGTGACAGTGAGGGGTGTGTTATATCAGTGTGTTACAGTGAGGGGTGTGGGTTATATCAGAGAGTGTGACAGTGAGGGGTGTGGGTTATGTGAGTGTGTTACAGTGAGGATTGTGGGTAATATCAGTGTGTTACAGTGACGGGTGTGGGGTATATCAGTGTGTTACAGTGAGGGGTGTGGGTTATATCAGAGAGTGTGACAGTGAGGGGTGTGGGGTATATCAGTGTGTTACAATGAGGGGTGTGGGTTATATCAGGGACTGTTACAGTGAGAGGTATGGGTGGTATCTGGTAGTGTTACAGTGAGGGGTGTGGGTTATATCAGAGAGTGTGACAGTGAGGGGTGTGGGGTTTTTAAGGGACTGTTACATTGAGGGGTGTGGGGGATATCTGAGTGTTACAGTGAGGGGTGTGGGTGATATCAGAGAGTGTTACAGTGAGGGGTGTGGGGTATATCAGTGTGTTACAGTGAGGGGTGTGGGTGAAATCAGAGAGTGTGACAGTGAGGGGTGTGTGGTATATCATAGAGTGTTACAGTGAGAGGTGTGGGTAATATCAGAGATTGTTACAGTGAGGGGTGTGGGGTATATCAGAGAGTGTTACAGGGAGGGGTGTGGGTTATATCAGAGAGTGTTACAGTGAGGGATGTGGGTTATATCAGTGTGTTACAATGAAGGGTGTGGGTCATATAGAGACTGTTACAGTGAGGGATGTGGGGGATATCAGAGACTGTTACAGTGAGGGGTGTGGGTAATATCAGAGAGTGTTACAGTGTGGGGTATATAAGAGAATGTTACAGTGAGGTGTGTGGGGTATATCAGAGAGTGTTACAATGAGGGGTGTGGGGTATATTACAGAGTGTTACAGTGAGCGGTGTGGGGTATATCAGTGTGTGACAGTGAGGGGTGTGGGATATATCAGTGTGTTACAGTGAGGGGTGTGGATTATATCATTGTGTTACAGTGAGGGGTGTGGGGTATATCAGAGAGTGTGTTACAGTGAGGGGTGTGGGGTATATCACTGTGTTACAGTGAGGGGTGTGGGGTGTATCAGAGAGTGTGTTACAGTGAGGGGTGTGGGGTATATCAGTGTGTTACAGTGAGGGGTGTGGGGTATATCAGTGTGTTACAGGGAGGGGTGTGGGATATATCAGCGTGTTACAGTGAGGGGTGTGGATTATATCATTGTGTTACAGTGAGGGGTGTGGGGTATATCAGAGAGTGTGTTACAGTGAGGGGTGTTGGGTATATCAGTGTGTTACAGGGAGGGGTGTGGGTTATATCAGTGTGTTACAGTGAAGGGTGTGGGTTATATCAGAGAGTGTGACAGTGAGGGGTGTGGGTTATATCAGTGTGTTACAGGGAGGGGTGTGGGTTATATCAGAGAGTGTGTTACAATGAGGGGTGTGGGGTATATCAGTGTGTTACAGCGAGGGGTGTGGGATATATCAGAGAGTGTGACAGTGAGGGGTGTGGGTAATATCAGAGAGTGTTACAGTGAGGGGTGTGGGTTGTATCAGAGAGTGTTACAGTGAGGGGTGTGGGGTATATCAGTGAGTGTTACAGTGAAGGGTGTGGGATATATCAGAGAGTGTGACAGTGAGGGTTGTGGAGTATATCTGTGAGTGTTACAATGAGGGGTGTGGGGTTTTTAAGGGAGTGTTACAGTGAGGGGTATGGGTAATATCAGTGTGTTACAGTGAGGGGTGTGGGATATATCAGAGAGTGTGACAGTGAGGGGTGTGGGGTATATATCAGTGTGTTACAGTGAGGGGTGTGGGTTATATCAGAGAGTGTGACAGTGAGGGGTGTGGGTTATATCAGTGTGTTACAGTGAGGGGTGTGGGTTATATCAGAGAGTGTGACAGAGAGGGGTGTGGGGTATATCAGTGTGTTACAGTGAGGGGTGTGGGTTATATCAGAGAGTGTGACAGTGAGGGGTGTGGGTTATATCAGTGTTTGACAGTGAGGGGTGTGGGTTATATCAGTGTGTTACAGTGAGGGGTGTGGGTTATATCAGAGAATGTGACAGTGAGGGGTGTGGGTTATATCAGTGTGTGACAGTGAGGGGTGTGTTATATCAGTGTGTTACAGTGAGGGGTGTGGGTTATATCTGAGAGTGTGACAGTGAGGGGTGTGGGTTATGTGAGTGTGTTACAGTGAGGATTGTGGGTAATATCAGTGTGTTACAGTGACGGGTGTGGGGTATATCAGTGTGTTACAGTGAGGGGTGTGGGTTATATCAGTGTGTTACAATGAGGGGTGTGGGTTATATCAGGGACTGTTACAGTGAGAGGTATGGGTGGTATCTGGTAGTGTTACAGTGAGGGATGTGGGTTATATCAGAGAGTGTGACAGTGAGGGGTGTGGGGTATATCAGTGTGTTAAAATGAGGTGTGTGGGGTATATCAGGGACTGTTACAGTGAGAGGTATGGGTGGTATCTGGTAGTGTTACAGTGAGGGATGTGGGTTATATCAGAGAGTGTGACAGTGAGGGGTGTGGGGTATATCTGTGTGTTACAATGAGGGGTGTGGGTTATATCAGGGACTGTTACAGTGAGAGGTATGGGTGGTATCTGGTAGTGTTACAGTGAGAGATGTGGAGTATATCAGAGTATGTTACTGTGAGGAGTGTGGGGTATATCAGAGTGTGTTACTGTGAGGGGTGTGGATGATATCAGGAGTGTTACAGTGAGGGGTGTGGGGTTTTTAAGGGACTGTTACATTGAGGGGTGTGGGGGATATCAGAGTGTTACAGTGAGGGGTGTGGGTGATATCAGAGAGTGTTACAGTGAGGGGTGTGGGGTATATCAGTGTGTTACAGTGAGGGGTGTGGGTGAAATCAGAGAGTGTGACAGTGAGGGGTGTGTGGTATATCATAGAGTGTTACAGTGAGAGGTGTGGGTAATATCAGAGATTGTTACAGTGAGTGGTGTGGGGTATATCAGAGAGTGTTACAGGGAGGGGTGTGGGTTATATCAGAGAGTGTTACAGTGAGGGATGTGGGTTATATCAGTGTGTTACAATGAAGGGTGTGGGTCATATAGAGACTGTTACAGTGAGGGATGTGGGGGATATCAGAGACTGTTACAGTGAGGGGTGTGGGTAATATCAGAGAGTGTTACAGTGTGGGGTATATAAGAGAATGTTACAGTGAGGTGTGTGGGGTATATCAGAGAGTGTTACAGTGAGGGGTGTGGGGTACAGCAGCGTGTTACAGTGAGGGATGTGGGGTATATCAGTGTGTTACAGTGAGGGATGTGGGGTATATCAGAGAGTGTTACAGTAAGGGATGTGGGGTATATCAGACTGTTACAGTGAGGGGTGTGGATAATATCAGAGAATGTTACAGTGAGGTGTGTGGGGTATATCAGAGAGTGTGACAGTGAGGGGTGTGGGGGATATCAGTGTGTTACAGTGAGGGGTGTGGGGTATATCAGAGAGTGTTACAGTGAGGGGTGTGGGTTATATCAGTGTGTTACAGTCTGGGGTGTGGGGTATATCAGCGAGTGTTACAGTGAGGGGTGTGGGGTATATCAGAGAGTGTTACAGTGAGGGGTGTGGGGTATATCAGTGTGTTACAGTGAGGGGTGTGGGGTACAGCAGCGTGATACAGCGAGGGGTGTGAAGTATATCAGAGAGTGTTACAGTGAGGGGTGTGGGGTATATCAGAGAGTGTTACAGTGAGGGGTGTGGGGTACAGCAGCGTGTTACAGTGAGGGGTGTGGGGTACAGCAGCGTGATACAGCGAGGGGTGTGGGGTATATCAGAGAGTGTGACAGTGAGGGGTGTGGGGTACAGCAGCGTGTTACAGTGAGGGGTGTGGGGTACAGCAGCGTGATACAGCGAGGGGTGTGGGGTATATCAGTGTGTTACAGTGAGGGGTGTGGGGTACAGCAGTGTGATACAGTGTGGGGTACAGCAGTGTGATACAGCGAGGGGTGTGGGGTATATCAGAGAGTGTTACAGTGAGGGGTGTGGGGTATATCAGAGAGTGTTACAGTGAGGGGTGTGGGGTATATCAGTGTGTTACAGTGAGGGGTGTGGGGTATATCAGAGAGTGTTACAGTGAGGGGTGTGGGGTACAGCAGCGATACAGTGAGGGGTGTGGGGTACAGCAGCGTGATACAGTGAGGGGTGTGGGGTATATCAGTGTGTTACAGTGAGGGGTGTGGGGTATATCAGAGAGTGTTACAGTGAGGGGTGTGGGGTACAGCAGCGTGATACAGTGAGGGGTGTGGGGTACAGCAGCGTGATACAGCGAGGGGTGACAGATTGTAATCTGTATTGTTATGGATGACACACTTACTGTCTTCCGAAGTTCGAATTCTGGAGACAGCACTCCATTCACTCCACAATCTCCTGTTTGTCTCTCCTTCTCGTGCACATTGTACCCGAATCTCATAGAGTGTGAATGGCTGCAGATCCTCCAACTCGTAAGTTGTTGAATGGATTCCAATTTCATCCTGTGAAATCTTTAACATAATGCAGCAAACGTGGTTATTTTCTGGAGAACTCTGTATCAGGAGGAGCTCCCTGTTTGATGTGGAGGAGCCGGTGTCAGACTGGGGTGGACAAAGTTAAAAATCACACAACACCAGGTTAGAGTTCAACAGGTTTTTTTTTAGATTACTTACAGTGTAGAAACAGGCCCTTCGGCCCAACAAGTCCACACCGACCCGCCAAAGCGCAACTCACCCATACCCCTACATTTACCCCCTACCTAACACTAGGGGCAATTTAGCACGGCCAATTCACCTGACCTGCACATCTTTGGACTGTGGGAGGAAACCGGAGCACCCGGAGGAAACCCACGCAGACACGGGGAGAATGTGCAAACTCCACACAGTCAGTCGCCTGAGTCGGGAATTGAACCTGGGTCTCTAGCGCTGTGAGGCAGCAGTGCTAACCACTGTGCCACTGTGCCGCCCAGTGCCGTTTATTTGGAAGTACTAGGTTTCGGAGTGCTGCTCCTTCATCAGGTAGCTAGACGGGTAAGATCATTGGACGTAGAATTCAGTGTAAACAGTCAAATTGTCAGATAACTGATGCGATGTATTGAACAAACTTAGATTGCTGTTCAGTCTTTAATCACTTAGAATGGGGATGCAGGTTTCATTCATTAAAATGTGAATCCCAGAACTTCTTTCAAATCACAGTCTGGCGATAACTTAACGTTTTATCAAAAAGGTGACACCTTAGCTCAGACAATGCATTAAAGCTGTGAGGTTAGAGTCTGTCTGTATAGAGTCAGATTCATTCTGTTTCCACAATAGTAATTTTTAAATGGAACACGGACTGACTGCCTACAGACTGTCTGCTTTTTGAGCAAAATAGAATGTATCTGCAAATACAAATCTGAACATACCAATTCACCCTACAGCCTTTTATATGTGTGTGTTCTAAGTGATTAAGAATCAACAGCAATCTCGGTTTATTCAATACATTGCATCAGTTGCATGACACTTTGATCTTTTACTCTGAACTTTGTGAGTTTTGATCCTGCCCCACTAGCTACCTGCTGAAGGCTTGTACTTCCAAATAAACCTGTTGGACTATAACCTGGTGTTGTGGGATTTTTAACTCTTTGATGTGTCAGTATCCCAGAAAGAGTGCCCCATTTCTTTCTGATCCGGTATTAAACTGTGTAATGTTTTACAAGCTGTCAGCCTCTACTTTGCTCACTGAGTACAGAAGCAGCTTCGGTGATATTTTGGTTCGTCTCTACAGTGACATCTTCCTCCCCAGTAGCAGCACAGAGATTCCCGCTGGCTCCAGTGAATCCAATAGGGGACTCTGCACGGTGTGAGTTGGAAAAGGAAGGAGAGGAGAGAAGCTGCTGCTGTCAGGATCGAAAGTGAGAGGGCCACCTTTCAGGTGACCCATGGGTTCATGTTTGAGGGACGCATGGCCCAGGCCTTGGGGCCTCCACCTCAGAAGACCAATGATTCAGGAACAAGTAAAACCAAAACGTATTGGAGAAACTGACGGGGTCTTGCAGCATCTAATGAATGAGAGACATTAACATTTCCAATTTAATATGCCTCTTCTTCAGAACCCAGGTTTTTATTTCACATTTCCAGTGATTTTACCTTTATTCATAGAGTTCAGGAGCATCGATTACGGGTGGAATTCAAGTTGTGTACATTGTGCTTAGACAATAGCTAAATGCAAGGTGTATATGGTTCACTGCACCACACATGTCTGATAACCTTCAGACAAGCCAGCAGCAGTCACTTCTCTGGATAAACCCGCAGGTTCCACATTTCAGGAGATGATTAGATTCCCTACAGTGTGTATACAGGCCCTTCGGCCCAAAAAGTCCACACTGACCCTCCGAAGAGCAACCACCCAGACCCATTTCCCTACACCTAACACTATGGGCAATTTAGCATGGACAATTCACCTGTCCTGCACATCTTTGGACTGTGGGAGGAAACCGGACCATCCGGAGGAAACCCACACAGACACATAGGGAGTGTGCAAACTCCACGCAGACAGTTGCCCGAGGCAGGAATTGAATCCAGGTCCCTGGTGCTGTGAGGCAGCAGTGCTAACCACTGGGCCACTGTGCCACCCTGATGCTGAGAAAGTTGGGGCTTGTGTGATATCATTTGTCAATTTAAAAGCTGTTTCAGCATTGACAACCTTGTTAGTCTCACATGATGTGACTGGGCTCAAGTCTCTGATGATACCAGTCAGATATTTGTAAAACATGGAGGCTCACTTCAAATCAGCAATTTGTTTTGCTGGAATACCTCAGTGAAGTGACGCTGCATGGGAATGTCACCGATATGGTTAGGAGAGTCATTGTAAGGTCAGAAAATCAGACAAGGCCCTTCAAGAATATAAAGGAAGCAGGCAAGAAACAGGAAATTTTAGGATGAAAAGGGCCCAGGAAATGCCCTTGGCAAATAGGATTTAGGAGAATCCCAGGGCATCTTACACATATAGTGGGAGCAAGAGGCAGGTAGGTACACTCAAGGACAAAGGAAGGAACTTATGCATAGAGTGAGGTAGAGTGAAAACTTCACATTGGTATTTACCAAGGAGCAGGACATGGCTGAGTGCAAGATTAGGAAGGGGTATGTTGATATTCTAGGACCTGTCAATAGATAACTCCCCAGAGCCCTTGGGATCTATCCCAGGATACTGAGGGAGGCAAGAGAGGAGATTGCTGGGGCCTTGACAAAGATCTTTATATCCTCTTTAACCACTGCTAAAGTTCCAGAAGACTGGAGAATAGCTAATGTTGTTCCTTTGCTTAAGAAGGGCAACAAGGATAATCCAAGAAATTATAGGTCAGTGAGTCTTACATCAGTGGTAGGGAAATAATTGGAGAGACTTTTAGCTAGAGGATTTATTCACATTTAGAAGACAGATGAGGTGAAGCATATGGGAGATCAAATACAAGAGGAAAGGATACAGTAAATGGCAGAATCGTTAGGAACAGAGGGATCTTGGGCTGCAGGTCCATTTCCTGTGTGGTACTAGGATAAAAGGTTGACACAACATTGAGGGCTGAAGAGCCTGTACTCTGCTGTACTGTTCTATGTTCGATGATCTGTTGGGGTTTATCACCCAGCCTGTGTTTATCATACCTTGCTGTCACTTGCTACTCTCACCAGCTAAAGAGCACACCAATGCTGACCCCCTTAAAGGGCTCAAACAGTTAGGGCAAAGACTGACTTACCTCAGTCCAGAACGGGTCATCTACAACTCTGTACTGAAGCTTAAACTGAAGGGTTTTTGATGAATCGAGGTTGTTGGGTTTCTGCCATGTAATAAATATGGATTTTGAAGTGTCCGGTGTCAATTCTCCAGTCACAGCAGCTGGAGACAGAGGCTTCACTAAAGGAACAATACAGCAGTTTCAGAAAGTGTAGGCAGTTGGAAAGGCAGCCATTACCATTGACTACATCCGTTCCAACCCAAGACTGGCTCCAGATTCCATCACTGCATCTGCATGAAACCTTACTAACTCATCATGATCAAGACAGAAGCCAGCCAGGATTACCATGCTATGGCTGTTGAGGTAAGGCAATATTTTTACCTTTGAATGGACTTTTAGCCCAATGAGAGTCAGTCTGTGTGGAAACTGTATCCCAGTCAGTGTCAGTGTATGTTGAATTGTACCACAGCGAGAGACACTATCTGCGGAACCTGTACCACAGTATTAGTCAGCATGTGGGCAATTCATACCTCTATGAGAGCCAGGCTGGGTGTTGAATTATACTTCAGTGAGAATCAGTGTGTGTAGATCTGCATTCCAGAGAGTCTCAGTATGTGTTGGATCATACCCTCGTGAGAAATCAATGTATGTGGGACCTGTACCACAGTGAGATGAAGAGTCACAGGCTAATGAATGTTTGTGAGTAAAGTTGTTGTTTAGTGTGACCAGGGCTATGTGGTTGGTTATTAGCCAGAGTTGATCGAGTTCACCTGACCTCCCCATCAAATTTCACCCTGACAGATATGCAGCCAAATCACACTCAGCTCAGTTTGAATACTGGTCATGGGGATGATAGATAAAAGTTTAGTCCACTCTGCAAATGAGATCCCTCACTGAATTTACACAGAAATGGCTAAAGTGCCTGGTAGTTATCCAAAGGTCTTTTGTTTAGCTAGTTGTACATTGTGTGACGGAAATGCTAACCATTGATTATGACAACAATCTCTGTACCTATGTCATCAATGATGAATTCCAGTCTTTTTAAGCTTTCCTCTCTCTGTGTGCCATTGGTCTTTACCCAAGCAACGTAGGTTCTTCCTGCAGTGAATTGCTTCCTCTCCAACAGCAATGAATGTAAACAGGTCGATATTTCAGTTGGGTCAGTGCTATGGGAAGAAGAGTAGGCCATCAACGTGCGATCATTACTGCTTGAAAGGATTCCTCCCAACTCAAGCAGCACAGACAGTTACACTGCTCACTTGTTCCAAGACAGGTTGTTAATGGCCACAGGATCTAGCAAGAGTTGGCCAATTCCTGCATAAATCGTGCTCCCCAGGTTCAGAAAATCTCAAAGTTCAAAACAATAGGTAAAAAGTGTAGTTAGGTAAAAATAGGAAGAGACTTGAGCCATTTACTCTCAAACCTTTTCACTGTCCAACTAGATGATGACTGATCTGTCATCTCAGTCCCAAGCTGTCTAAAGAACATCCATCAAACTCTTGACTTAAATTTTTCATTGCCCCCAGCCTCAACAACTTTCTCAGGGGCAGAGAGTTCCACATTTCTCTTTCCCTTTGTCTGAATAAGTACTTCCTGATGTTATCCTGGTATTTCTGAGTAAATACAAGACCTGGTGGGGAGAAGACCAAAATTGGAGGTGTAGTGGACAGCGAAGAAGGTTATCTCCGATTATAATGGGATCTTGATCAGATGGGCCAATGGGCTGAGAAGTGGCAGATGGAGTTTAATTTAGATAAATGTGAGGTGCTGCATTTTGGAAAAGCAAATCAGAGCAGGACTTATACACTTAACGAGAAGTTCCGAGGGAGTGTTACTGAACAAAGATATCTTGGAGTGCAGGTTCATAGCTCTTTGAATGTAAGGCCACAGGTAGATAGGATAATGAAGAAGGCGTTTGGTATGCTTTCCTTTATTGGTCAGAGTATTGAGTTCAGGAGTTGGGATGTTATGTTGCAACTGCACAGGATATTGGTTAGGCCACTTTTGGAATATTGCGTGCAATTCTGGTCTCCTTCCTTTCAGAAGGATGTTGTGAAAGGGTTCAGAAAAGATTTACAAGGATGTTGCCAGGGTTGGAGGGCTTGATCTAAAGGGAGAGGCTGAACAGGCTGGGGCTGTTTTCCCTGGAGCATCAGAGGCTGAGAGATTTATAACTTTTTTAAAAAAATACATTGCATCAGTTGTGTGACAGTTCTTTAACGATAAATTCTGTGTCCTATGATCCTGTCCCACTACCTGACGAAGGAGCAGTGCTCCAAAAGCTTGTATTTCCAAATAAACCTGCTGGACTGTAACCTGGTGTTGTGTGATTTTTAACTTTGTACTCCCTGTGTTATCAAGTTCCACACGGTCTCTCTTGTGAAGGCATTTGTCCTAAATTCCCTACTGGATTCATTGGCCATCTTATATTGGTGCTCCCAGATCTCGTCTTGGTTACAACTGGAAACATCTTCCATTATATTAACCCCAAACTCCCCCACAATTTTGAAGAGACCTTGATTTGGTCTCTTAGAGTCATAGAGATGGACAGCATGGAAAAAACCCTTCGGTCCACCTCACCCAACTAGATATCCTAAACTAATCTAGTTCCATTTGCCAGCACTTGGTCCATATCCTTCTAAGGTTAGAGTGGTGCTGGAAAAGCACAGCAGTTCAGGCAGCATCCAAGGAGCACGAAATGTCGACTTTCCAGCACCACTCTAATCTAGGATCTGGTTTCCACCATCTGCAGTCCTTGTTTTTACCATATCCCTCCAAACCCTTCCTATTCATATATCCATCCAGATGCCTTTTAAATGCCCATTGGACCAGCTGATCAAGATCCCGTTGTACTCTGAGGTAACCTTCTTCGCTGTCCACTACACCTGCAATTTTGGTCTTCTCCCCACCAGGTCTTCTATTTACTCAGAAATAGCAGGATAAGTCCACATGTAACCATTGGGTACCTTCTGGTTTTGGGACCTTTACTATGAGTGAGCTCCAGTCACTGTAATTCACTTCGATTGGAACATGTGTTCAACCTCCTTTTGATCCTGTGCCAACTTTAGAGGGTTATGCCTATAAGAATGTTGCTAAATCAGAACAGCATCTCCTGTATCTACATTATACATAGTTAGATTAGTATTTCCCAGCTTATTTCCACATATCTCCCCATGTGATCGTACTAACTCTTTCAGGTCATTTTGATTTTATTCTGTAAGTCTATAATTTATTCCAATTTTTGACACCTTCTTCATTGCCCAATTTAATTTGAGAAGTGTCCAATTCAGAATCCTTTGAACTTCGTACTTCCCTTTGTGTTGTAACCTGTAACACAGTCTCCTTTGACTTTCCTTCCCTGTCAAACTACCTTTTGAGCATATTCATGTGACATACTCTGTGAAATTTCTTTCTGTCTGGATTCTTTAACAAGTAGTTCACCTCACTCCATTTCTTTTTGATTTGATAAGGCCCCACTAAACCTTGCTTTTAAAGATTCACCTAACACCGGAAGTAACACCTACCCTTTATTTCCGATAGCAAAATTGCAAGTTTCTGATTTATTGTCTGCTTCCTGTTCCAATGTACGCTGTGATACCTTTAAATGCTGTCTAGCCAACTCCCCTGCTCTATTTAATTGTTCCCTAAAATTTGACACATCGTTCAGATGGGTAGTCTCTGAATTCTGAAAATGTGTTGCTGGAAAAGCGCAGCAGGTCAGGCAGCATCCAAGGAACAGGAAATTCGACGTTTCGGGCATAAGCCCTTCATCAGGAATGAGGAAAGTATGTCCAGCAGGCTAAGATAAAAGGTAGGGACCTTTTAGCTGTGATATTGTGTAATGGATGGCCTATCGAAATCTAGTGGACACATCCATTATTGTTAACAAATACTGATATCCAGTTTTTGTTTTAGGTAGGGGTCCTACGCAATCAGTTAAGACTCTTGTAAAATATTCCTCGATATGTATTAAAGGTGTGGGTTTTATTACTGCCTGTGGTTTTCCTGACATATACCTGACATATTTGACATGTCTGGCAAAATTCAGCTATGTCCTTGTACAGCCCAAGTAAAAATGTTTTTGTATTTTAGCTTAAGCTTTTCTCACCCTTGAATGTCTCCTACTGGTAGTTCATGCACATTACAACACTTCCATTCCATAACCCACTGGCAATACGACTTGATGAACTTCTGTCCATTTGTTATCTGCCTGAATGTGTGATGGTCTCCATTTCCTCATTAAGACATCATTTCTGAGATAATAGCATTCAGGGATTCATTTGGATTCTTTTTCCATGTATGCCTTATGGTACAATTGGCTTAGTTTTCATCTTTCTGCTTTAAATCAGTTAATTTCTCTGAACTAAAGATGTCTGTTTTGTGATCTATCTGCTCCTATTTTGTGTCAACCATTTGATCAAACAGGGTCTCTGCTAATTCCACTTCAAGTTCCTTATCTGTACTGTTTGATCTTTCCTGTTTCAACTGGTGACTTTGTAACCTCGTTACCACACAGTCTGGAAAAGTCCCAGGATATATGTCCCACAATTGTTCAGTTGCCTGAATTTCCACTGGCATTTCAACCACAGTCAGCAGCACTCCTACTATATATCATTAGCAAGGCCAAATTGTATTCCTAGAGCTGGGAGTTTGCCCAGGAGTCTTTATTAGTACCTTTTTCTGGCAATAGTCCCTCAGAGATACATATCTCATCTTTCAACATCAACAATTGAGAGGATCCTGTATCTTTTAATATTGTAACCTCTTTACCTGCTGCTCCTGGCCTATGTGAGTAGACTTTACCTTCGTAGGTATATGAATAGAATAAAATAGAACCCCTACAGAATGGAAACCGGCCATTTAGCCCAACTAGTCCACACTGACCCTCCAAAGAGTAATCCACCCAGACCCATTCCCCTACCACTCTACATTTCCCCTGACTAATGCACTTAACCTACACATCCCTGAACACAATGGGCAATTTAGTATGGCCAGTTTACCTAACCTGCACACTTTTGGAGTATGGGAGGAAACCGGAGCACCTAGAGGAAACTCATGCAGACACAGGGAGGATGTGCAAACTCCACACAGTCACCAGAGGCTGGAATTGAACCCAGGTCCCTGTCACTGTGAGGCAGCAGTGCTAACCACTGAGCCATCGTGCTGCCCATTGACCTGGTACTTCCTCCTTAACCAACCTCTGACCAGGTTGTACATTCTGGTGCAGCTTTCTAGCTTCCACTGTGTTTTCCGTTACCACTCCAACAAAATTCACTGGCTGATCCTGTTTTCCTACATCTGGCTTCCCAGTGTTTTACCTAACCCACCAACACTGTGATTTCACCTGCAGTGAAAACACTGGAGCTTTTTAAACTTCTCTTTCCCCTTCAAGGGTTTCCACTTTGCCCTGTGGGAAGTTATCCTTATGATCTTCACTGAGATTCCTTCACTTCCCTTTCTACTTGAAGATTTCTGTTTTCCCCAATTCCTATCCCTCACGGATTGAAATTGATTTTGGAAGCGAAGCTTTGATTTATTGACCAACTCATAATCATCTGCCAATCTTGCTATTTTAACTCTCTACTGTTCTAAGTGAGTTCTCACTACCTCAGGAAGTTAATTTTTGAACTCATGTCTAAGTTGCAACTTCTTGAGTTCAAATTCTCTCTCTTTCTTCCTTTCAGCTCTTTCTCTCTTCTCTCTCTTTTTCTTTTGCTAAAGTGATTCATTCTTTTTGTCTTTCCTCTGCTTTTAATCGCAATTCAAACTGTTCCATTTCTGATGCCTTTTCCTTATCTTTTGTCTCTAACCCAAGCTGCTTCATTCTCAATTGAATTCTAGCCTTTTCTAAAGATTCTGATGGCATTTCTGGCAACTTTAAATGCTGAACTATTGCTGTACTTATCTCTCATTTCCTAACAGAAGGAAGCAGCTCTAACCCCAGATTGTCTGCCAATTCCATCAGCTTGGTATTAGTCACCTTTTCCAAGGTCCCTAAAGTCACTTCTTCCATGCCCAGAAAATTGAAAGACTGAAAGAGCCATTGCTATCCTAATCACTGTTTAAACCAACCAAATTTAACACCTAGAACAAAAGACACTGACACCTACCACTTGGTGCGTTAGAATCCATCAACCCTAATCCTGAATCGGATCTAACACAAATCTTCTCAAAAATCACAATTGGAACTTTTGAACAAATCCCGCAAAGAGCCCCCAATCTCTTATAGACCAGGTGAGACCCCGCAAAACATTTCAAGAAGGTAGCCCTGACCCTAACTTTGTTTTAAGCAGATGTAAAGTGGATATTCCAGGAGGGATGCAGATGGCCCAAAAACGTAATTTTAAGCAAAACAGAATTGTTTTGCAAGATTACCAAATGATCCACAAACAAAAGAGAACAGAATATAGAATAACTTAACCTAACTGAAAACCCAACAGATTATCCCAACTTAATGATGCTGTTCCAAATACTTGCAACAATCCCCATAGACACCCCTTGACAAAAAAGGGAAAAATCAAACACAGGTTCTACAGGAGAGAGAGATGGCAGAGAGATTCAGCATGGAACACTTTCTTCCATCTGGCTAATTCTATGATGAACAGACTCAAAACAGACTGGCAGTTTGCTCTGAACAGCCAGACTGCTAAACCCTAACCAAACCAAACCAGGGAAAAGCTGAGCTGGGAGAACTGGCCCCTCCCCTTTCATTGTACATGTGGCTTTTTTAAAATAAAATTTAAAAGCTTCTTCAAATAGATCAAGCCAAACCTTTGGGAACCTGTGTCTTGTAAACCAAGGGTAACACAAACCTTGTTTAAGGAGCAGCATGGGAGCAGGTACAGAGCAGTTGGATTGAATGGCCTGTTTCGTTGCTAGAAATTCCATTTCATAGTTTTAAAGCTTTGGCCCCTGGTTTTAGACTCCCCACTAGAGGTAATATTATTGTTCGATTTATTTGATCATCTGACCCATCTCCATTCGATCACTCCTTAACATTTTATACTTCAGGTAACCCTGTTAAAGCTTGTTTCTGTAACCTGCCTCGTAATTTCAGCCTTCCAGACAGCCAGGAGAGAATAGATTTTACCTGAGGATTGCACTTTCAGGAGAAGAGTGACTTCCCACACATTCTTTTCTCCCTCATTTCCCCCAGTTCTATAGAAGATATGAACTTACACTGGGTACAGTTTCACAGTTGGAAATAGAGAATACTGAAAATTCTCAACAGGTCAAGGAGCAGGTCTAGAGAGACAAAGAGTTCATATCATCCCCTCAGTACTGCAGGAATGGAAGTTTGGATTATGTGATGAAAGTAGAAAAGATGGTTTCAGATTGTTCTGACTAAAGAGCAGAGAATCCTACGTGCCCCCTCAACCCATGTACCTCTCTGACAGGGTCTGACTGTGCACTTGCCTGAAACAATACAAGGGGATCACTTACCTGCCCTTCTCCTGAAAATAGAAAGTGTAGTTTGTTGGGATAACATCACTTGGATTCCAGGTACAATTCACTGCCGAGTTCTTGTGGAATCTGAAGCAGAATAGGTCTTGGGATGGGTCTGAGTAATAATAAGGAATAAAGTGAGTGAAACACTTTTCAGCTTTAAAGGGGAAGAGCCAACTCTCTCTGGCCTTGCCTTTCCTCCAAGAGCCCGGAGCCACAGAGCGACAGGTGACAACTGTTTAGCCCTGAGGAAGGGCTTTTGCCCGAAATGTCGATGTTCCTGCTTCTCGGATGCTGCCTGACCTGCTGTGCTTTTCCAGCACCACTCTAATCTAGACTCTGATCTCCAGCATCTGCAGTCCTCACTTTCACCACAACTGTTTAGTAGCTCAGTCACCCTCCAGCCTGGCCTCAGTACAACAGCATCAAGGATCCGGTTGTTCCCAGTGACTGAAATGACACTGTCTTTGATATAGAGCTGCAATCATCACTTCAGAAGCTGCAGCATTGGGGAAAAGACATTGAATAATGTGGTAGTGACTCACACCCAGGACTCACCATCCCTGGACCTGGGCAGAAACCCTCTGCAGGCCTCACTGTAACAGAGGGAGCGACAGAAAACTACACCCAGGACTCGCCATCAATGGGTTAGAGATAGGGAGCCACCCTATGCCTTAACCATCCTGGGCTAGGGACAGAGACACCTCCCCACCACAACCAACCTGGACTGGGCCAAGAATCGACAACTTGAAAAGAAGTCAGTGCCAATAGCAAAGGCTGCAGTGTCATTCAGGGATATTTTATAGCAGCTAAAATCCAGATCAGAGTTATTAGACAGGTGACCTAAAAATAAAACTGCATAAATAATGAAAGAAGGTATTGTGTCAATTATCAGCACCAGCCAGACTGACCATTCATCTGCACAGACCAGGATCCAAATACATCTTTTCAAATCCTGAACATACCTGCCCTCTGATTGAAATCTTCTCCATAAGATCTTATAACGCTGTGCAATTCTTCACCACTCTCCTGAAGGACACAAAGTGCTTTGGTCTATAAAAGCAAAGTACTGTGGGTGCGGGAAACCTGTGATAAAGACAGAAAGTGCTGGAGAAACTCAACAGATTTCAGTTGCTGCCAGACCTGCTGAGTCTTTACAGCATTTTCTGTTTGTTCTTCTGCTTCTTTTATCCTTCCATGATTTTGAACATTTCTGTTTAATCGCCCAAAGTTTAGTTCGGCCATATATGAAGTCTAGTGTACAGTTCTGGTCAGCAGACTACCAGAAGGATGTGAAGGCTCTGGAAAGGGTACAGAAATAGTTTATCAGGATGTTGTCTGGTTTGGAAGGTATTAGCTACGAAGAGAGATTGGACAAGCTTAGTTTGTTTTCACAAGAACGTCAGAGGCTAAGGGGTAACCTGAGAGACGTTTACTAAATTCTGAGAGGTCTAGATACTCCGAGTCTGGTTCCCAGGATAGATTTTTAAAGGTAAAAGGGGTCAGTTTAAAGGAGATGTGAAAGGCAAGGTTTTTACACAGAGGGTGGTAAGTGCATGGAATGTGCTGCCAGTGGAGAAGGTGGAGGAAGACACAAAAGTAACATTTAGGAGACATTTTGACAGATATATGAAGAGACGGGGAGTATTTCATTTGATTTATTACTGTCACCTGTACTGAGGAGCAGTGAAATGTGTTGCGGAATGTGCTTTACAGGCAAATTGTGTTTCTGGGTAATAGTGCAGGATACAGTGTCACAGCGGCTGGGAAGGTGCAGAGAGAGATTATGGAAACATCTGTGGACAGCAATCACAGTTAATGTTTTAGATCGGTTTTATTTTAATAATCTTATTGAATGTGAGAGCAGACTTGCATCATTGAGTCATGCTCCTAGTTTGGACCTTTAATATTGGTTCTGTATTCATGATTGATTTTTATATCCTACAGCTCTTATGGTTAAAACTTAGAAATCAATTGTCATTTGTTTTTGTACCCCATCACCTCAAGTTTTCCTTTAATGTACTGTCACCCCATCTCCCCAAATAGCTCATCCTTTCCCCAAGAACGGAGTCGACTCTTACTCGAAGTCTTATTACAGCTGTCCTTTTACCAAACTATAATATCTTACTCTTACTGACACTGAATGCAGCAACCTGTTTTTAACAAAAGCCCTCGTCCAGTCAAAATCTTTTTATGGCTCTCTTTCATCTTCAAAAAAAAATCTGTTATACTAACCATCTTAGTATCATTTCCATTCTCTCTAAACAAATCTCCAAATGCTCAGAAGTAACTCAGACAGCATCCTGTGTGATAAATGGCCCAGCCATGCTGAAAACTGCCCTTAACTGTTACTGTCTTTTTTTTAGATTAGATTACTTAGATTACTTACAGTGTGGAAACAGGCCCTTCGGCCCAACAAGTCCACACCGACCCGCCGAAGCGCAACCCACCCATACCCCTACATTTATCCCTTACCTAACACTACGGGCAATTTAGCATGGCTAATTCACCTGACCCGCACATCTTTGGACTGTGGGAGGAAACCGGAGCACCCGGAGGAAACCCACGCAGACACGGGGAGAACGTGCAAACTCCACACAGACAGTCGCCTGAGTTGGGAATTGAACCCGGGTCTCAGGCGCTGTGAGGCAGCAGTGCTAACCACCGTGCCGCCCACCTTTTGCTTAATTCTAACAATTTTAACACATTTTTCTGTTCTGTTCTCATTCCATTCTGTAACATTCCTTTAGTGAGCGCTAATAGAGAATGATCAAGGGCTGGGAATCTGAAAGTAGCACTGTACCTGCTTGTGTTTCCTGCTGTATCAGTACAACTGTGATCAGCAGCATCTCACAAACTGTTCCCATAATGCCATGAATTACCTGTCAGAGGGAAAGAAGAAGACTAGTGTTACAACAGACAACAAAAACATTGTCAAAGCACTCTGGAAAATCTCCCGTTATTGCCATATATTGGTTTGGTATGGAGGCCGGGGGTGGGGGGGGGCATAGAGTCTGTTTCAAAATCCAACTGAGAGAAAGGGAAGTGAGTCAGCCACTATTATTTGCTGCAGTGCCCCTTGGAAATGTGTCTGAGTCCCAGAGGGTGACAGGAGTTGAGGTGAATCTGTTGTTCTATTGGGTAGAATATCTTACGAGCACACTGCTCATTGAAGTTTAGAAACTGTTAATAAAGTATGTATGATCTTGAGTTTTATCATGGCAGAGTGAAAAAAGCAAGGGAGTTATAGCAAAGCATTATCAAAGGTTGGATAGATCTCAGGATGATGTGTTGTGTTAAATTAGTGCAAAGATGCTTTACCAGGACAGGAACAGTGATGAGGGAGTTCAGATAACGCAAAGAGACTGGAGAAGCTGAGATTTTAACCCTCAGAACAGAGACATTTCAGAGAAATTTGTGATGGAGGGGTTTGGAATCGTAAAAAATGTTGATAAAGGGAAACCTGCTTTCAACAGCAGCCGGTTTCATCCCCAGAGGAAACAAGGGGAATGGAAAACATCCAGACAACCAAAAGTAACGTGAGGATTTTTGCAATCTTTATACCGTGAGTTGCTGTGACCTGAAATACTGGTAGTAACAGATTCAATAACGACGTTTGAGAGGAATTGGATAAATGTTTTAATCAAAGCTGCAGGAGCTGTTTAGAAATTGTAGTGGAGTATACCAGAGAAACTAATATCGGGTTGTGGCAATCGCTTAAATAGCTGCCATTTCCCCACTGGCACCGGCACTCCAACACCGGCATCTCCAAATCATGACTACTATCGACACCACTAACCGCCTGCTTAAAGTGGATCGCACATACCGACACAGACATCAAGTTTCTCCAGGAATGCAGGCAAGCAGGAAAGATCCTGAAAGGATTACGGATCACCAACCCACTTAGGACGACCTACAACACAGACTACGCAGAGAGACTTTGCCACTACACCTCTCGTAAACTCCTCAATCAGCTCACGCACCAACCCGACAGCAGGCACCACAACCTGGAAATTCAGTTGGAGTCCACACTCTCAGCCTGCACACAGGATACACCAGTAAGTTATGGGACATTGACAAATAGACAAGGCGACAAATCTACACCACGTACATGCGCACGCCAAGAACAAAAAACTGGAGAAGCTTGGCATTCTTACCAGTAATAGCAAAGGCCGCCCTGGAACCACAGTCGACAACATTATCACTGCGGGGAAGTCTGTTGTCAACTTATCGGACTACACCCTTCAACCGGAAGTGATTGAAGTCCTGAGTAGGGGTCTGAACTTCTGCCCCACCACCAAAATGGACACGTTGGTTCTGGCAGCAGACACAGAGGAGTTCATCAGACGAATGAGACTCTGGGAATTCTTTCAAGGTGCCGGCAGTGATCCCACTGAGACCACTGATGAACTGGAACAGTCATCACAGGGATCTGTAGAGGAGCGACCAAAGAGGGCCCCACCAGAGGGCCGCTGCCCTGAGCTTGACGTGTATGCTCAAACTGTCAGGAAATCTATAAATGCCAGATTCATCAGCTGTACCCACAAGGGAGAGCAAAACATCACCCGTTCACAACGCAATGCCATCCAGGCTCTCAAAACTATTCACAACATTGTCATCAAACCAGCAGATAAAGGAGCAGCCATTGTCATTCAGAATAGAACAGATTACTGCAAGGAAGTGTACTGACAACTGAACAAGCAGGAACACTACAGGCAACTACCAGCTGATCCGACCAAAGAACACACCCGAGAATTAAACACACTGATCAGAACTTTGGATCCAGTCCTTCAGAGTTCCCTCCGCGCCCTCATCCCACGTCCTTCTCGTGTAGACGACTTCTACCGCCTTCCAAAGGTACACAAAGCCAACACACCGGGACGTCCCATCGTGTCAGGCAATGGGACCCTCTGTGAGAATCTCTCTGGCTATGTGGAAGACATCTTGAAACCTATTGTACAGGGGATCTCCAGCTCTGTCGCAACACTACAGATTTCTTACAGAAACTCAGCACCCATGGACCATTTGAACTGGGAACATTCCTCACCCACAATGGACGTTTCTGCACTCTACACCAGCATCCCCCACAAGGATGGCATCGCGCCAACAGCCTCAGTATCAACGCCAACAACTGCCAATCTCCAAACACCATCCTACAACTCATCCACTTTATCCTCGATCATAACGTCTTCACCTCTGACAACCAATCCTTCATCCAGACACATGGAACAGCCATGGGACCAAGTTTGCACCCCAACATGCCAACATTTTTATGCACAGGTTCGAACAAGATTTCTTCTCGATGCAGGATCTCCAACCAACGTTGTACATTGATGACATTTTCTTTCTCTGGAGCCATGGCGAGGAGTCACTGATAAAACTACACAGTGACATCAACAAGTTTCATCCCACGTGGGCAGCACGGTGGCACAGTGGTTAGCACTGCTGCCTCACAGCGCCAGAGACCTGGGTTCAATTCCCGACTCAGGCAACTGTCTGTGCGGAGTTTGCACGTTCTCCCCGTGTCTGCGTGGGTTTCCTCCGGGTGCTCCGGTTTCCTCCCACAGTCCAAAGATGTGTGGGCCAGGTGAATTGGCCATGCTACATTGCCCGTAGTGTTAGGTAAGGGGTATATGTAGGAGTATGGGTGGGTTGCGCTTCGGCGGGTCGGTGTGGACTTGTTGGGCCGAATGGCCTGTTTCCATAATGTAAATAATCTAATCTAATCTAATCAAAACCTCACAATGCTACACTTCTCCAGCTTCCACCCAAAACATATTAAAACAACCATCCCCTATGGACAAGCCCTACACATACACCAGATCTGCTCAGATGAGGAGGAACATGACGGACACCTGGAAGTACTCAGGGATGCCCTCACAAGAACGGGGTACGATGCCCAACTCATCGACCGCCAGTTCTGACGTGCCACAGCAAGGAACTCAAATGACATCCTCAGGAGACAGACACGTGCTGCAACTGACAGGGTACCCTTCGTTGTTCAGTATTTCCCCGGGGCTGAAAAATTCTGCCATGTTCTTCGTGACCTGCAACACATTATCAATGAGGACGAGCACCTCACCAAGACCTTCCCCACACCTCCACTACTTGCCTTTAAACAACCGCCAAACCTCAAACACATCATTGTTTGTAGCAAACTGCTAAACAATCTAAACATCAGGTCATAGACAGAGAACACAGGGGGCTAACACCTTCAACATATTGTCCAGCTATCACCATTGTTAACAGCTAACCCGAGAATGCAACTTTAAAAAAAGGGTTTTGTGATTTACACATGAAAGAAGTGAAACTATCACTGTATTCTAACAGATGAAAGGGTTAACAGATAATCAATTTTTCAATGTATAATTTCAGTTACATCACACTGCTAATTTTTGCTATAAATTGTGTGTTATGATCGAGCCCTCCACTATCTCCTGATGAAGGAGCGTCGCTCCGAAAGCTAGTGTGCTTCCAATTAAGCCTGTTGGACTATAATCTGGTGTTGTGTGATTTTTAATTAAGTCTGTGAGAGAATGCATGTGTGAGTGTGGGAGTGTATGTGTGTGTGTCTGTTGGAGAGTGTGTGTCTGTCTGGTGTATGGGGGGGTTGTGGGCGGCTGTGAGAGAGACTGTATATGTGTGTCTGAGTGTAAAGTGTCTATGTCTGTGACAGGATGCATGTGTGAGTGTGGGACTGTGAGTGGCTGTAGGAGTGTCTATCTGTCTCATTCTTGGACACATGGGGGGCACAGTGGCACCTCCATGGGGGTGGTTAGCACTGCTACCTCACAGCACCGGGATCCCAGGTTTGATTCCAGCCTCGGGTGACTGTCTGTGTAGAGTTTTCACATTTTCCCCGTGTCTGCGTGGGTTTCCTCTGGGTGCTCCGGTTTCCTCCCACACTCCAAAGATGTGCAGGTCAGGTGAATTGGCCATGCTAAATTGCCCGTAGTGTTAAGTGCATTAGTCAGAGAGAAATGGGACTGGGTGCTTTACTCTTTGGAGGGTTGGTATGGATTTGTTGGGCCGAAGGGCCTGTTTGCACACTGTAGGGAATCTAATCTAATCCATAAAGGATGGATATCTCAGCACCACCCTCTACCGCAAACCCACAGACAACCTCACAATTCTACACTTCTCCAGCTTCCACCCAAAACATATTAAAACAGCCATTCCCTATGGACAAGCCCTACGTGTACACCGGATCTGCTCAGATGAGGAGGGACGTGACGGGCACCTGGAAGTACTCAGGGATGCCCTCACAAGAACGGGGTACGATGCCCAACTCATCGACCGCCAGTTCTGACGTGCCACAGCAAGGAACCGTAATGACCTCCTCAGGAGACAGACACGTGCTGCAACTGACAGGGTACCCTTCGTTGTTCAGTATTTCCCAGGGGCTGAAAAATTACGCCATGTTCTCCGTGACCTGCAACACATTATCAATGAGGATGAGCACCTCACCAAGACCCTCCCCACACCTCCACTACTTGCCTTTAAACAACCACCAAACCTCAAACAGATCATTGTTCATAGCAAGCTGCCTGGCTCTCAGGACAACTCCATCCAACCCTGTCACGGTGGGCGCTGCAAGACGTGTCAGATTGTGGACATAGATACCACTATTAGGCATGGGGACACCTCCCACCTTGTACATGGCAGGTACTCATGTGACTCAGCCAACCAGTTCCCTCCCAGTTGGGGAACACTTCAGTGGTCCAGGATATTCAGCCTCGGACCTTCGGGTGACCATCCTCCAAGGTGGACTTCGGGACAGGCAGCAGAGGAAAGTGGCCGAGCAGAGGCTGATAGCTAAGTTCCATACCCCTAGGGAGGGCCTCAACCGGGACCTTGGGTTCATGTCACATTATAGATGACCACCATTGCACTTTCTACACAGGCACTCCTGCGCATGCGCATACACATACAGGCACTCCTATACACAGACACAGACACAGGCACTCACAAACACTCCTACAGACACGCACACTCCCACAGTCAGACATGCACCCTCTCACAGACTTAGATTTTACACTCACACACACGTATACACTCTCTCACAGACACTAACAAACCCCCACCCCAGACACACACAGACATATACACACACAGACAGACAGACACACACACACATGCACACATACACATATATATTTGTGGGTTGAATTTGTACTTTGCTCAAAAACTGCATGAATTCATATAAGACTCTGTTAACTTACTTTTTAGATTAGAAGTCAGATCTATTGACTGGATCATCGATCCTCCACTGGGGAATCCCACTTGAGTAAACAAAGACACAAGCAACAAGATAGCAGCAGTTATTAATAGAAACACAACAAACTCTAGACTGTTGCATGATTTGAAGAGGCCAGTGTTGGACTGGGGTGTACAAAGTTACCAATCACACAACGGAGAAAGTGAGGACTGCAGATGCTGGAGATCGGAGCTGAAAATGTTTTGCTGGAAAAGCGCAGCAGGTCAGGCAGCATCCAAGGAGCAGGAGAATTGACGTTTCAGGCATGAGCCCTTCTTCAGGAATCTTTGAGGAAAGTGTGCCAAGCAGGCTAAGATAAAAGGTAGGGAGGAGGGACTTGGGGGAGGGGCATTGGAAATCCGATATTGCATTTCTAACGCCCCTCCCCCAAGTCCCTCCTCCCTCCCTACCTTTTATCTTAGCCTGCTTGGCACACTCTCTTCATTCCTGAAGAAGGGCTCATGCCCGAAACGTCGATTCTCCTGCTCCTTGGATGCTGCCTGACCTGCTGTGCCTTTCCAGCAACACATTTTCAGCTCCGATCTCCAGCATCTGCAGTCCTCACTTTCCCCGTTGTGTGATTGGTAACTTTGTACACCCCAGTCCAACACTGGCCTCTTCAAATCATGCAACAGTCTAGAGTTTGTTGTGTTTCTATTAATAACTGCTGCTATCTTGTTGCTTATGTCTTTGTTTACTCACGTGGGATTCCCCAGTGGAGGATCGATGATCCAGTCAATAGATCTGACTTTAATTAAATTTATTGTTGTCACATGTACCTAGGTACAGTGAAATGTTTTGTTTTCCAAGGAGTCCAAGCAGTTCATACCATCCAAAGTTCATAAGGTAATCGTACAGGAGGAATACAATGTTACAGCTGTAAAGAAGGTGCACAAAAAGCAAGATTTCAAATATGAGAGGTCCATTTAGAAGTCTAGGACCAGCAAGGAAGAAGCTGTTCTTGAATCTGTTTGTATCTTCTGCCTGACGGAAGAGGTTGGAAGAGATTATAACCAGGGTGGGAGGGGTCTTTGATGATGTTGCTGTCTTCTGAAGCAGCGAGAGGTGTCGATGGAGTGAATGGATGAAAGGTTGGCTTGCGTGATTGACTGGGCTGTGTTCACAACTCTGTAGTTTCTTATGGTTCTCGCCAGAGCAGTTGCCAAACCAAGCCGCAATGCATCTTCATAGAATGCTTTCAGCGGTGCATCTATAAAGGTTGTTGAGAGTCCTTATGGATGTGCCGAGTTTCCTGAGTCACCCGTGGAAGCAGAGGTTTTGTTGTGCCTCTTGCTGGTCACATCTCTGAGGTGGCCCAGGACAGATTGTTGGTGATCGTCGCTCCTAGGAACTTGATGCTGTTGACCCTCTCCACCTGAGCTCCATTGGTGTAGACAGGGGCATCTTGCTTCCTGAAGTCAATGGCTAGAGCATTGTCAGTTGTCGATCATTTCAAAATAATGTACAGAGATAAATATTCATCTGCACATTCACTGGAGCATCAGACTGAGAGAATTACTGCTGAAAACCTGACTTATGCATAACTTGCCCACAGTGTCTGTGAAATTAACCATCTAACTACACTCTAACCTTCAAGGAAAAAAATGGGAAAGCCAGACAGATAGTCAGCAAGATATGGAGAGACACAGAATAAAAAATTAGCTGAGACAGAAGAGGCAGCAAAAACAAGACAGAATTGAGAGATAGTGATGCATATGGTAGAGACAGAACGTTGGAGAGATTTACTGCTAATATTTTAAAAATGAAGCTTCTTTATTGTCTGGTTTCCTGAATGTAGTTTTTATTTAGTTTGTTTACAGGATGTGGAAATCATAGGCAAGGTCAGCATTTACTGATCATTCCTAATGCCTTAAAATGATCATGCTGAACTGTGAACTCTCAGCCGGTTCAGAGAGGGCATGCGCAGTGTTACATCAAAACTAACCTGGACATGGTTCTCTCTAATATGTACTTCACTTTGTTTACTGGCTGTTTCCTGTTATGACAAACCCAGAGCTGCAAAGTTGCTTCTTTAATCTGATTACAAAACTTTTAACCTCTCATTGAACAAGGATCTATTCATCTCTGCCTTAAAAATATTCAAGGACTCTGTTTCCATCAGCTTTTCAGCAAGAGAGTTCTAAAGACTCAGAAGTGTAGTTACTTAAACATGAATTTAATATGTGTGGTCTCGAGGAGATTAACCACAACACAAACCTGAGAATCGTTTTTTGCCTCAACTTGGTTTTAAATGGGTCATCTCTGATGTTTAAAGTGTGACCCTTGGTTTTAGATTCCCAGATAAGAGGAAAGATCCTCTTCTCGTCCACTCTGTCAAGATCCTTTAGGAATGTGAATGTTCCAATGAAATTGCACTTCTAAATTCCAACAGACACAAATCCAACCTGTCATGAAACAGCCCTCCAACTCCGGGTATTAGTCTGGTAAACCTTCCCTGAACTGTTTCCAATGCATTTATGTTCAGTCTTAAATGAGGTGACTAAGACTGCACAGAGTATTCCAGATGATGTCCCACCTGTGCCTACAAACTCCCTACCTTTATTCTCAATCCTCCTTGTCATGTATGATAACATTCTATTAGCTTGTCTAATTACTTGCTATACCTGCACACACTAAACTTTTGTGATTCACGCACAAGGACCCACACGGCCCGATCCATCTGTATTTACCCCAAGTGAGTAAGGACAGTGGGATCTTCATCCCTGTCACTGACAATCTGTACAGGTCCCTGTGCCAAATCACTGAAATGTGAGAGTGTCTGGGTCCAGCCTGAGAATACGATCAGGCATTATGTGAGAGCTCGTCCAATCAAACAACCCATTGCCGTTTCCGTGGAAACGAGAAGATTAGAGTTTAGAATATTCATAATCACAGGCACCATATTCATTCCTAGCTGAGGACAAAATAGATCACTGTTAAACTGTGCACAGCTAGTCCCTAACAACAGTAATTTAGCAAAGAATACATGCCATTTTTGACATGGTAGTTGAGAAATGGATATTAGCCAGAAGATTGCACAGGCCTCCTTTCCTTTTCTTCAGACGAGTTGTGTGGAATTGTTTACATCTAAATTACCTGGCAGAATTAACCTCAGTTTAATATCTAATCTGAGAGAGAGTACCTCAACCATGTGTGATCCTCTCAGTAGTGACCCTCCAACATTGCAGCACACACTGACCCTCTGACAGTACAGCACTCCCTCAGTAATGACACTCCAGCAGTGTCATTGTTCCTCACCTTCCAACAGTGCAATAGTCTTTCACTACTAATCTTCCCACAGTAAAGCCCCCCCCCCATTACTGATCTCCAACGGTAAAGCCCCCTCTCATTACTAATCCTCACACAGTAAAACCCTCCCCCATTACTGATCTCCAAAGGTAAAGCCCCCCATTACTAATCCTCCCACAGTAAAGCCCCCCCATTACTGATCTCCCACAGTAAAGCCCCCCCATTACTGATCTCCAACGGTAAAGCCCCCTCTCATTACTAATCCTCACACAGTAAAACCCTCCCCCATTACTGATACTTTAACAGTAAAGCCCCCCCATTACTGATCCTCCCACAGTAAACCACCCCCTCATTACTGATACTCTAATAGTAAAGCCCCCCCATTACTACCCTCCCACAGTAAAGCCCCCCCATTACTGATCTCCAACGGTAAAGCCCCCTCTCATTACTGATCTCCAACGGTAAAGCCCCCCATTACTGATCTCCAACGGTAAAGCCCCCCCCATTACTGATACTTTAACAGTAAAGCCCCCCATTACTGATCCTCCCACAGTAAAGCCCCCCCTCATTACTGATCTCCAACGGTAAAGCCCCCCCTCATTACTAATCCTCCAATAGTAAAGCCCCCCCATTACTGATCCTCCCACAGTAAAGCCCCCCCTCATTACTGATCTCCAACGGTAAAGCCCCCCCTCATTACTAATCCTCCAATAGTAAAGCCCCCTCATTACTGATCTCCCACAGTAAAGCCCCCCCATTACTGATACTCCAATAGTAAAGCCCCCCATTACTGATCTCCCACAGTAAAGCCCCCCCATTACTGATACTCCAATAGTAAAGCCCCCCCCATTACTGATCTCCCACAGTAAAGCCCCCCCATTACTGATACTCCCACAGTAAAGCCCCCCCATTACTGATACTCCAATGGTAAAGCCCCCTCTCATTACTAATCCTCACACAGTAAAACCCTCCCCCATTACTGATCTCCAACGGTAAAGCCCCCCATTACTAATCCTCCCACAGTAAAGCCCCCCCATTACTGATCTCCCACAGTAAAGCCCCCCCATTACTGATCTCCAACGGTAAAGCCCCCTCTCATTACTAATCCTCACACAGTAAAACCCTCCCCCATTACTGATACTTTAACAGTAAAGCCCCCCCATTACTGATCCTCCCACAGTAAACCACCCCCTCATTACTGATACTCCAATAGTAAAGCCCCCCCATTACTACCCTCCCACAGTAAAGCCCCCCCATTACTGATCTCCCACAGTAAAGCCCCCCCATTACTGATCTCCAACGGTAAAGCCCCCCATTACTGATACTTTAACAGTAAAGCCCCCCCCATTACTGATCTCCCACAGTAAAGCCCCCCCATTACTGATACTCCAACAGTTAGTCCCCCCCCATTACTGATACTGCAGGCAGTAAAGCCCCCCCCATTACTGATAATCCAATAGTAAAGCCTCCCTCATTACTGATCTACAACAGTAAAGCCCCCCCCCCATTACTGATACTCCAGGCAGTAAAGCCCCCCCCCATTACTGATACTCCAGGCAGTAAAGCCACCCCCCCCCCCCCCATTACTGATACTCCCACAGTAAAGCACTGCCTCAGCCCTGACTTTCCAACTTGTCCTTACCCTCGAATGTTTTGGCGCTGTCTTCATTCTGTCTGTCCAAGCATGTGGCATTCACTTAGTATTGACTCTCCATTAGAGCATTAATCTGCCCAAACTGACCATCCAACCATGCAGCATGCCTCCAGTGCTGTACTGCAGCATCAGCTGGGAT
Source organism: Hemiscyllium ocellatum (assembly GCF_020745735.1). Taxonomy (NCBI): domain Eukaryota; kingdom Metazoa; phylum Chordata; class Chondrichthyes; order Orectolobiformes; family Hemiscylliidae; genus Hemiscyllium; species Hemiscyllium ocellatum. Next base: position 1,341,098 of record NC_083445.1, on the reverse strand, counting down.
GATGTGCTCAGATCCAGAGAATGAACTTCATCGCCTCTTCACTCAGGAGTGAGTTTACCAAAGCTAAGCTCCCAGATCGAGGTGCTCCATTTCACTGAGACATTGAGGTGTTGGGAGGCTTCATGGAAGGCTCACCTGGTGCTGGATTTATGTGCTCGTGGGGAAGCAGATGTAATTTAACTGAAAAACTGAAAACAATGCTGGGAACAGGAGACAGGAAGCTGTCAGCTTTGCAATTACATTTCTGAGAATGACAATAAAAATACTTTCAGTAGATGCTAGGAAGTGAGAAACCGCAAGTCACAGGAAGTGATCAGCAAGGCATGCTCCTGCACTAATGCTGCAGTGTTGACAGTATAGTGCTGAGAAAGCACAGCAAGTCAGAGTTCCTCCTTCCTGGTGAAGGGCTCTTGCCCAAAACATCAATTCTCCTGCTTCTCGGAGGCTGCCTGACCTGCTGTGCTTTTCCAGCACCACACTCTCAACTCTGATCTCCAGAATCTGCAGTCCTCACTTTTCTCCTAGTTGACTACTAACACTGCAGTGACAAAACCCAATTGCTGGGGGAGGCTTCACAAAGTCTGATTGGAGGAACAAGATTAAGATCCATTGGGGGGGTTCCCAAGGGAAATGAAACTTTGGGCTGCAGGCTGTTCTCTGTGCATCTTGCTACAGTGTCAGACGTCCTCTAGTAGGCATGAGATATTTACCATCAGTGCTGATCCTCTCCCCAGTAAGAATCGGGTATTTACCAGCAGCCCTGACCCTTCCCCAGTAAGAAATGAATGTTTACCATCGGCCCTGACCCTCTCCCCAGTAAGAATCGGGTATTTACCAGCAGCCCTGACCCTTCCCCAGTAGGAAATGAATGTTTACCAGCAGCCCTGACCCTTCCCCAGTAGGAAATGAATGTTTACCATCGGCCCTGACCCTCTCCCCAGTAAGAATCGGGTATTTACCAGCAGCCCTGACCCTTCCCCAGTAGGAAATGAATGTTTACCAGCAGCCCTGACCCTTCCCCAGTAAGAATCGGGTATTTACCAGCAGCCCTGACCCTTCCCCAGTAGGAAATGAATGTTTACCATCGGCCCTGACCCTCTCCCCAGTAAGAATCGGGTATTTACCATCGGCCCTGACCCTCTCCCCAGTAAGAATCGGGTATTTACCATCGGCCCTGACCCTCTCCCCAGTATGAATCGGGTATTTACCAGCAGCCCTGACCCTCTCCCCAGTATGAATTGGGTATTTACCAGCAGCCCTCATACAAATAACCTGCCGGAAATGCCTGAAGGAGGTACTGAAAGAAATCCAAATTATTAGTCAAGAAATTGATGGACTATGTCCCCAGACCGTAATGCTGTGCATTCTAGAGTACTTATAGAAGTGTCCATGCCATGTGCGAGCAAGGTGAGGAATAGGGAGAGAGGAGTTTAATATGTGGCTACAGGGATGGTGCAAGAGAGACTGTTTTGGATACCTGGATAATTGCGGCTCGTTCTAGGGTAGGTGGGATCTTTACAAAAAGGATGTTCTACACCTGAACCAGAGGGGTACTAATATCCTGGGGGCGGGGGAAGTATGCTAATACTTAGGGTTTGGACTAATTCAGCAGGTGAATGGGAACGTAAATTGTAGCTCCAGTGTCCAGGAGGGTGAGAGTAGTGAGGTCAGAAATAAGGTTTCTAGATTGCAAGAGTTCACTGGCAAGCAGGAAGGTACTTTGAAGTGTGTCTTGTTTGAAGGATTCAGAATAAAGTGTGTGAACTTGCAGCATGGGCTGATAGCTGGGATGTTGTGGCCATTTAGAGACATGGATGGAGCAGGGACAGCAATGGTTGTTGCAGATTCCAGGATTTAGATGTTTCAGTAAGAACAGAGAAGATGGTAAAAGAGTCATCGAGATGTACAGCATGGGAACAGACCCTAGGGGGAGGTGTGGGATTGTTAATCAAGAATGGTATTACGGTGACAGAAAAGATGTTTGAGGACTTGTCTCCTGAGGTATTATGGGCTGAGGTTAGAAACAGGAAAGGAGTGGTCACCCTGTTCAGAGTTTTCTTAGATTAGATTACTTACAGTGTGGAAACAGGCCCTTCGGCCCAATAAGTCCACACTGACCCTCCGAAGCAGAACCCACCCAGACCTATTCCCCTACACCTAGGGCTATAGACAATTTAGAATGGCCGATTCACCTAACTTGCACGTTTTTGGATTTGTGAGAGGAAACCGGAGCACCCGGAGGAAACCCACGCAGACACGGGGAGAATATGCAAACTCCACACAGTGAGTCCCCTGAGGCAGGAATTGAACCCAGGTCTCTGGCGCTGTGAGGCAGCAGTGCTAACCACTGTGCCACCGTGCCGCCCATACCACTGTGCCACCGTGCCGCCCATACCACTGTGCCACCGTGCCGCCCATACCACTGTGCCACCGTGCCACCCATAGATATGGGCCTCTGAATAGTTTCAGAGATGTAGAGGAAAGGATAGCAAAGATAATTCTGGATAGGAGCGAGAGTAACAGGGTAGTTGTTATGGGGGACTTTAACTTTCCAAATATTGACTGGAATACTATAGTTCGAGTGCTTTAGATGGGTCAGTTTTTGTCCAGTGTGTGCAGGAGGGTTTCCTGACACAGTATGTAGACAGACCAACAAAGGACAAGGCCACATTGGATTTAGTACTGGGTAATGAACTGGGTCAGGTATCAGATTTAGAGGTAGGTGAGCATTTTGGTGATCGTGACCACAATTTGGTTATGTTTACTTTAGTGATGAAAAGGGAAAGGTACATAACACAGTGCAAGGGTTATTGCTGGGGGAAAGGTAATCATGATGCTATTGGACTAGATTTAGGATGCATAGGATGGGGAAGGAAATGGCAGGGGCTGGGCACAATTGAAATGTGGAGCTTATTCAAGCAACAGCCACTGTGTGTCCTCGATAAGGATGTACCTGTCAGGCAGGGAGGAAGTTGTCAAGCGAGGGAGCTGTGGTTTACTAAAGAAGTTGAATCTCTTGTCAAGAGGAAGAAGAAGGTTTATGTTAGGATGGGCCGTTAAGACTCAGTTAGGGCGCTTTAGAGTTCCAAATTAGCCAGGAAAGATCTAAAGAGAGAGCTAAGAAGAGCCAGGAAGGGACATGAGAAGTCGTTGACAGATAGGATCAAGGAAAGCCCAAAAGCTTTCTATCGGTGTATCAGGAATAAAAGAATGACTAGAGACTGATTAGGGTCAATCAAGGATAGTGGTGGGAAGTTGTGTGTGGAGTCAGGGGAGATGGGGAAGCGCTAAATTAATATTTTTCGTCAGTATTCACACTGGAAAAAAGACAATGTCGTCAAGGAGAATACAGAGATATTGGCGACTAGACCAGACGGGATTGAGGTTCACAGGGACGAGGTATTAGCAATTCTGGAAAGTGTGAAAATAGGTAAGTACCTTAGGCCAGATGGGATTTATCCAAGGATTCCCTGGGAAGCCAGAGAGGAGATTACAGAGTCTTTGGCTTTGATCTTTATGCCATCATTATTTACAGGAATAGTGCCATAGACTGGAAGATAGGAAAAGATAGGACTGGAAAATGTTGTCCCTTGTTCAAGAAGGGGAGTGGGGACACACCTGGTAATTATAGACCAGTGAGCCTTACTTCAGTTGTGGGTAAAGTTTTGGAAAGGATTATAAGAGATAGAATTAATCATCTAGAAAGGAATAATTTGATTAGGGATAGTCAGCATGGTTTTGTGAAGGGTAGGTCGTGCCTCACAAACCTTATTGAGTTCTTTGAGAAGGTGACCAAACAGGTAGATGAGGGTAAAGCAGTAGATGTGGTGTATATGGATTTCAGCAAGGCATTCGATAAAGTGCTATTGTAGAAGATACGGAGGCATGGGATTAAGGGTGATTCCGCGGTTTGGATCAGAAATTAGCTAGCTGAAAGAAGACAGAAAGCAGTGGTTGATGGGAAATGTTCATCCTGGTGTTCAGTTACTATTGGTGTACTGCAAGGATCTGTTTTTGGGGGCCATTGCTGTTTGTAATCTTTATATATGACCTAGAAGAGGGCAGAGAAGGATGGGTTAGTACCTTTGCAGATGACACTAAGGTCAGTGGAGTTGTGGATAGTGCCGAAGGATATTGTAGGTTACAGATGGACATGGATAAGCTGCAGAGCTGGGCTGAGAGGTGGCAAATGGAGTTTAATGTGGAAAAGTGTGAAGTGTTTCACTTTGGAAGGAGCAACAGGAATGCAGAGCACTCGGCTAATGGAAAGATTCTTGGTAGTGTAGATGAGCAGAGAGATCTTGGTGTCCATGTACATAGATTTCTGAAATGTAACCCTCCAGGTTGATAGGGTTGTTAAGAAGGCACATGGGGAGAGGGATTCCGTTTTGGAGCCACGAGGACATGCTGCAGCTGTACAAAACCCTGGTGCAGCCGCACTTGGAGTATTGTGTACATTTCTGGTCACCGCATTGTAGGGAGGATGTGGAAACTTTGGAAAGGGTGCAGAGGAGATTTACGAGGATGTTGCCTGGTATGGAGGAAAGGTTTTATGAGGAAAGGCTGAGAGACTGTGGCTGTTTTTGTTAGAGAGAAGGTTGAGAGGTGACTTAATTGAGACATATAAGATAATCAGAGAGTTAGACAGGGTGGACAGTAAGAGCCTTTTTCCTTGGATGGTGATGGCTAGCATGAGGGGACATAGCTTTAAATTGAGGGGTGATAGATATAGGACAGATGTCAAAAGTAGTTTCTTTACTCAGAGAGTAGGAAGGCTGTAGAACACCCTTTAGGGCATTTAAATGGTCAGTGGATAAACATATGGATGAAAATGGAATAGTGTAGGCTTGATAGGCTTCAGATTGGTTCCACGGGTTGGCACAACATCAAGGGCCAAAGGGCCTGTATTGCCCTGGAATGTTCGATGTTCCAGAAGTGGTGGACACATTGGTGATCATTTTCCAGCGTTCTGTAGACTCTGGAAGAGTTCCAATAGATTGGATGGTAGCTAATGTAACCCCACTCTTTATGAAGGAGGGAAGAGAGAAAATTGGGAATTATAGGCCAGTTAGCCTGACATCGGTGTGGGGAAAATGCTGGAATCAATTATTAAAGATGTAATATGTGAACATTTAGAAAGCGGTGACTGAATCGGTCCAAGTCACCATGGATTCACTGAAATAAAATCTTGCTCGACAGAATTTCTGGATTATTTTGAGGATGTGACCATAGAGTGGTCTCGGCAGAATCAGTAGTTGTAGTGTATTTGGCTTTTCAAAAGGCTTTTGACAAGGTTCCACATGAGATGAATAAGGAAAGTGAAAGCTCATGCTATCAGAGGTAATGTACTGACGTGGATAGAGAACTGCTTGGCAGACAGGAAGCAGAGAGTTGGAATGAATGGGTTCTTTTCAGAGTGGCATGAATTCAGGAGAATGAGGGGGGAGTCTCGTAGAAACATAAAATCCTGAGGGGACTGGACAGACTAGATGTGGGAAGAATGTTCCTGAGGTTGGGAAAATCTAGAACTAGGGGCCACAGTCTAAGAATAAAGGGTAAACCATTCAGGACTGAGATGAGGATGAATTTCTTCACCCAGAGAGTTGTGAACTTGTGGAATTCTCTCCCACAGGAAGCTGTTGGGGCCAGTTCATTACTTATATTCAAGAAGGAGGTGGACATGGCCCTAGTGGTTAAAGGGATCCAGGGGATGGGGAGAGGGCAAGAGTGGGATACTGAGACTTTGTGTTTAGCCGGGATCATGTTGAATGGTGGTGCAGGTTCAAAGGCCGATTGGCCTCCCCTGCATCTGTTTTCTACATTTCTCCCCAGTATGTTTGAGATATTTACCAGCAGCCCGACCCTCCCCCCAGTATGTTTGAGATATTTACCAGCAGCCCGACCCTCCCCCCAGTATGAATTAGATATTTACCAGTAGCCCTGACCCTCCCCCCAGTATGAATTAGATATTTACCAGCAGCCCGACCCTCCCCCCAGTATGTTTGAGATATTTACCAGCAGCCCGACCCTCCCCCCAGTATGAATTAGATATTTACCAGTAGCCCTGACCCTCCCCCCAGTATGAATTAGATATTTACCAGTAGCCCTGACCCCCCCCCCAGTATGAATTAGGTATTCCCCAGCAGACCTGACCTTCCCCCCACCCAAGTTAGAATTAGGTATTTACCAGCAGCCCTGACCCTCTCCTGAGTAGGTACAAGGTATCACCAATCAACCCCACCGCCCTGTGGCCCAATATTTCAGCTCCCCCTCCCACTCTGCTGAGGATATGCAGGTCCTGGGCCTCCTTCACCGCCGCTCCCTCACCACCCGACGCCTGGAGGAAGAATGCCTCATCTTCCGCCTTGGAACACGACAACCCCAAGGCATCAATGTGGATTTAATCAGCTCCCTCATTTCCCCATCCCCCTCCTCACCCAGTTCCAACCTTCCAGCTCAGCACTGTCCCCATGACCTGTCCTACCTGCCTATCTCCCTTCCCACCGATCCACTCCACCCTCCTCTCTGACCTATCACCTCCACCCCCACCCCCATCCACCTATTGTACTCTTTGCTACCTTCTCTCCAGCCCCACTCCCCCCACCCCCGCCCCCCCCAACCCTCCCACCATTTATGACTCCACCCTGGTGTCTTCCTGCCTCTATTCCTGATGAAGGGCTTTTGCCTGAAACGTTGATTTTCCTGCTCCTCAGATGCTGCCTGAACTTTTCCAGCACCACTCTGATCTAAACTCTGGTTTCCAGCATCTGCAGTCCTCACTTTTGGCGATAAGGTATTTCCCAGCTACCTTGAGCCTCTCCCCAGTGGACGCGGTGTGTTTCGCAGCAGCTGTGACCCTCTCCCCAATAGGTATCTCTGAATAAATTCCAAAATTTGCAGACACTACAAAGCTTGGACGGATTATGTATAAACTTTGAGGATGTGGTGTGGAACTTCAAAACCATCATTGACAAGTTGGAATGGGTACATAGATGGCAGAGGAAGCTCAGTGCAGAGAAACGTGAGGTTTAGATAGGAAGAAGGTGGACAGACAGTATAATATAAAGTAGCCTAAAGGTGATCCTAAACGGGGTGCAGGAGCAGTGGGGCCTGGATTTATCCATGTGCAAGTCATTGACGATTGCAGGACAGATAGTGAGTGTGGTTAGTAAAGCATGCAGTATTCTTGACCTGCAGTCAGTTAGCTTAGTTGGCTGGTGAGCTGGCTGTGATGCAGAGTGCCACCAGCACAGATTCAATTCCTGCCATGGCTGAGGTTACTCTAAAGGTTTTGCCTTTTTAGCCTCTCCCCTTGCATGAGGTATGCTGAGTTTCCCTGAAAGGGACAGCAGCCCTATGCTGCTCTGGGACTATAGCAACTTCCACTGCGATTCTCAGCTTCATTGATAACAAATATAGGAAACTACATTGATAGGAAACTGAAGTATTGTGTCCAGTTCTGAATGCTGCACTTCAGGAGGAATACAAAGACATCGCAGAGCGTGCGGAAGAGATTTACAAGAATGCTTGCAGGAATGAAGATACGTGCATATACATTAAAGAAATTACAACCTTCTTCCTTGGAGAGCTGAAAACTGAGGGGACATCCATTTGAAATATTTAAAATCATGAGGGACTGGACAGAGTAGACAGAGGGAAAATTACCACCCGTGAGGAGAAGGAATCCGAGATTGAGAGTAAATATGAAAAGAAAGTGATATTGGGGAAATCACTTTCAGACAGCGGGTGGTTTGAGTACAAAAGACACTGCTGAACAAAATGGTTGAGGAGGGATCGATTGAGGTGTTCATAAAAGAATTACTTGGCTAACTATGTAGAGTTTACAGGGAGAAGGCAGCAGGATGGGAGCAAGTGTGGCAGTGATGTGTGTGGGAGTGTACCCCAGTGAGGGTCAGTGTGTGTGGGAGCTGTACCCCAGTGAGAGTCAGTGTGTGTGGGAGCTGTACCCCAGTGAGGGTCAGTGTGTGTGGGAGTGTACCCCAGTGAGGGTCAGTGTGTGTGGGAGTGTACCCCAGTGAGAGTCAGTGTGTGTGGGAGCTGTACCCCAGTGAGGGTCAGTGTGTGTGGGAGCTGTACCCCAGTGAGGGTCAGTGTGTGTGGGAGTGTACCCCAGTGAGAGTCAGTGTGTGTGGGAGCTGTACCCCAGTGAGGGTCAGTGTGTGTGGGAGCTGTACCCCATGAGAGTCAGTGTGTGTGGGACCTGTACCCCAGTGAGAGTCAGTGTGTGTGGGAGCTGTACCCCAGTGAGAGTCAGTGTGTGTGGGAGCTGTACCCCAGTGAGAGTCAGTGTGTGTGGGACTGCATCCCAGTGAGGGTCAGTGTGTGTGGGACTGTACCCCAGTGAGAGTCAGTGTGTGTGGGATTGTACCCCAGTGATGGTCAGTGTGTGTGGGAGATGTACCCCAGTGAGAGTCAGTGTATGTGGGAGTGTACCCCAGTGAGGGTCAGTGTGTGTGGGAGCTGTACCCCAGTGAGGGTCAGTGTGTGTGGGACTGTACTCCAGTGAGGGTCAGTGTGTGTGGGAGTGTACCCCAGAGAGGGTCAGTGTGTGTGGGACTGTACTCCAGTGAGGGTCAGTGTGTGTGGGAGCTGTACCCCAGTGAGGGTCAGTGTGTGTGGGAGTGTACCCCAGTGAGGGTCAGTGTGTGTGGGAGTGTACCCCAGAGAGGGTCAGTGTGTGTGGGACTGTACTCCAGTGAGAGTCAGTGTGTGTGGGAGCTGTACCCCAGTGAGAGTCAGTGTGTGTGGGAGCTGTACCCCAGTGAGAGTCAGTGTGTGTGGGACTATACCCCAGTGAGGGTCAGTTTGTGTGGGACTGTACCCCAGTGAGGGTCAGTGTGTGTGGGACTGTACCCCAGTGAGAGTCATTGTGTGTGGGACCTGTATCCCAGTGAGGGTCAATGTGTGTGGGACTGTACCCCAGTGAGGGTCAGTGTGTGTGGGACTGTACCCCAGAGAGAGTCAGTGTGTGTGGGACTGCATCCCAGAGAGAGTCAGTGTGTGTGGGACTGTACCCCAGAGAGAGTCAGTGTGTGTGGGACTGCATCCCAGAGAGAGTCAGTGTGTGTGGGACTGCATCCCAGAGAGAGTCAGTGTGTGTGGGAGCTGTACCCCAGTGAGAGTCAGTGTGTGTGGGACCTGTACCCCAGTGAGGGTCAGTGTGTGTGGGACTGTACCCCAGTGAGGGTCAGTGTGTGTGGGACTGTACCCCAGTGAGAGTTAGTGTGTGTGGGACTGCATCCCAGAGAGAGTCAGTGTGTGTGGGACTGCATCCCAGAGAGAGTCAGTGTGTGTGGGACCTGTGCCCCAGTGAGAGCCAGTGTGTGTGGGACCTGTACCCCAGTGAGAGTCAGTGTGTGTGGGAGTGTACCCCAGTGAGAGTCAGTGTGTGTGGGAGCTGTACCGCAGTGAGAGTCAGTGTGTGTGGGGACTGTACCCCAGAGAGTCAGTGTGTGTGGGAGTGTACCCCAGTGAGAGTCAGTGTGTGTGGGAGCTGTACCCCAGAGAGTGTCAGTGTGTGTGGGACTGCATCCCAGAGAGAGTCAGTGTGTGTGGGAGCTGTATCCCAGTGAGAGTCAGTGTGTGTGGGACTATACCCCAGTGAGGGTCAGTGTGTGTGGGAGCTGTACCCCAGTGAGAGTCAGTGTGTGTGGGACTATACCCCAGTGAGGGTCAGTGTGTGTGGGAGCTGTACCCCAGTGAGAGTCAGTGTGTGTGGGACTATACCCCAGTGAGGGTCAGTGTGTGTGGGACTGTATCCCAGTAAGAGTCAGTGTGTGTGGGAACTGTACCCCAGTGAGAGTCCGTGTGTGTGGGAGCTGTACCCCAGAGAGAGTCGGTGTGTGTGGGAGCTGTACCCTAGTGAGAGTCAGTGTGTGTGGGACTGTATCCCAGTGAGGGTCAGTGTGTGTGGGAGCTGTACCCCAGTGAGAGGCAGTGTGTGTGGGAGCTGTACCCCAGAGAGAGTCGGTGTGTGTGGGAGCTGTACCTCAGTGAGGGTCAGTGTGTGTGGGACTGTACCCCAGTGAGAGTCAGTGTGCGTGGGACTGTACCCCAGTGAGAGTCAGTGTGTGTGGGAGCTGTACCCCAGAGAGAGTCGGTGTGTGCGGGAGCTGTACCCCAGACAGAGTCAGTGTGTGTGGGACTGTACCCCAGAGAGAGTCAGTGTGTGTGGGACTATACCCCAGTGAGAGTCAGTGTGTGTGGGAGCTGTACCCCAGTGAGGGTCAGTGTGTGTGGGAGCTGTACCCCAGAGAGAGTCAGTGTGTGTGAGAGCTGTACCCCAGTGGGGGTCAGTGTTTTTGGGACTGTACCCCAGTGAGGATCAGTGTGTGTGGGACTGTATCCCAGTGAGAGTCAGTGTGTGTGGGACTGTACCCCAGTGAGAGTTAGTGTGTGTGTGAGTGTCCCCCAGTGAGGGTCAGTCTGTGTGGGAGCTGTACCCCAGTGAGAGTCAGTCTGTGTGGGAGCTGTACCTCAGTGAGGGTCAGTGTGTGTGGGACTGTACCCCAGTGAGAGTCAGTGTGCGTGGGACTGTACCCCAGTGAGAGTCAGTGTGTGTGGGAGCTGTACCCCAGAGAGAGTCGGTGTGTGCGGAAGCTGTACCCCAGACAGAGTCAGTGTGTGTGGGACTGTACCCCAGAGAGAGTCAGTGTGTGTGGGACTATACCCCAGTGAGAGTCAGTGTGTGTGGGAGCTGTACCCCAGTGAGGGTCAGTGTGTGTGGGAGCTGTACCCCAGAGAGAGTCAGTGTGTGTGAGAGCTGTACCCCAGTGGGGGTCAGTGTTTTTGGGACTGTACCCCAGTGAGGATCAGTGTGTGTGGGACTGTATCCCAGTGAGAGTCAGTGTGTGTGGGACTGTACCCCAGTGAGAGTTAGTGTGTGTGTGAGTGTCCCCCAGTGAGGGTCAGTCTGTGTGGGAGCTGTACCCCAGTGAGAGTCAGTCTGTGTGGGACTGTACCCCAGTGAGGGTCAGTGTGTGTGGGAGCTGTACCCCAGTGAGAGTCAGTGTGTGTGGGAGCTGTACCCCAGTGAGAGTCAGTGTGTGTGGGAGCTGTACCCCAGAGAGAGTCAGTGTGTGTGGGAGCTGTACCCCAGTGAGAGTCAGTGTGTGTGGGACTGTACCCCATTGAGAGTCAGTGTGTCCATCCTGTTGCACTACAGAACAGTGAGACTGGTTAATAATTCTTTCATTACAGTGGAAACTGAACGAATTACTCCCAGCTGAACACTGACAAATAAGACTTGAGTTGTAGTGATGCTGTAGCTTTTTTTTATGAAACGCAGACTATACAAACACAATGTGAACATATTAAGATTTTCACTGAAACCTTAATTAAAAACAATGAAGGTTTGATGGCAAATTAATAAAAAAAGCTAATCTAGAGTCAAGGCATTAAACATTTCAATTAATGTCTGTCTTGCAAAACATCCGCTTCCTGCAAATTGCTGGTCTTTATTTTGATCACTGAGCCTGTATCATGCACAGATATTTATGCTGTGCTTTCCCGGTTTGTGAGGACTAAGATCTTGGCAGGAGAACTATTTGCACATTTTGACCCAGTCTCCAGGTTCCTGTTGTATGTCGAGGTGAACAGAAGGTTGGTGACGATGCCGAGGTGTACTCTAACAGAGCGAGCTGATCTGACTCTTGGTGCAACCCCATTTACAACAAGCACTGGACAGACCTACCACCACATCCCTCCCCTTCCTAACGGTACTTCTCAAAGTCTCCAGTACATCATCAGAAATGCTTCTCCTCCTTCGGCTCTCTCCCCCCACTCCCACCAGCACTCTCCAACTCTCTGGTTCAGAGACGGTGACATCCTCTGAAAGAGCCCAGCCATCGAAATTGGTGTCTTTCATCATCTTCTCCAAGTAGCCGGGGTTCCCAGAGGTATCTAGAAGATAAACACGCCATAACCCACAAAACAGAAACTCATCATTAAATCTTCTCCAAACATTCCGATCAACTAAATGCTGGTTTCCAGTGAATTTCTGTCTTTAGGGTCTCGAATTATCTCTATTACATCCAGAAGACCTCTGACAACAGGTCATGTCGAATTGAGCCTGTTTCAGTGATCAATTAGATCGTGGCTAAGGAAAGCACAGCAGGTCAGGCAGCAGCTGAGGAGCAGGAGCTCGGTTGCTTCCTGACTCGCTGTCTTTTCCAGCCCCACTCTAACCTTGACCCCCAATCTCCAGCATCCGCAGTAGCCACTTCTACCTCAATCATGGCTGATCTTTATCTCAACTTAATCAGTATGGAGAACAGTGGGAGATGCAGGAATGTACTTGCTACACCGCACCCTCAGTGACAGATTCCTAACCACTCGTCCTCTCAGCTGAGCTTGCTATTCATCGAGGAGTCCAGACAGTGACAGGTGACTTGACCTTCTCAGCATATACACAGAGTCTTCCTGACAGGCTTTATCACTGGCTAATGGGTTGGAGAGGGCCCTCCAGCTAAATTTACTGCTCGTTAGGCCGGAGTTCTGAGAAAAACTCAATGGCATTTGTACTTGTTCCAGACAGGATCAGCTAACAATAATTTAATTCAGATGTTCTGTTCAGCCAGTTCTTCTCCTCTCGTGGCATTTGAGAATCTCTTTGTATTGTTTACAAGCGTTAGTGCTGTTCCTCGGACCCCATTTCAAATATGTCTGATCTCAAAAAACAGCAATGAACTGACATCAGTGCTCAGCCTCTCATCTCCCCACAAAACCCAGCGTGGGAAACTTGTAATAACAGACTCACAAAGACCAGTGAAGGGGGCTTGAACCCTAATTCAATTGTAGCCATCAGTCCTGACACAGCAGAATTGACAAGTGTCGGACCTGGAGTGAGTGTGTGATTGAACATTGACAGTCTGAGGCAGTGCTGCCTGATTTCGGGGAGGTGATGGCTTCTCCCTGGACTGTTAATAGAGAGAGCCTGGTAATGTCCTGGGGACCTGCACAGAATCCCACCATGGCAGATCGTGACATTTCAATTCGATAAAAAATGCCTGGATTCAGGAATGTAATGATGACCACAAAACCATTGCTGATTGGTGGAAAAACCCATCTGCCTCATTTTTGTCCTTCAGGGAAGGAAACTTTGACCCTTACCTGGTCTGGCCTACATGTGACTCCAGACCCACAGCAATCAGGTTAACTGCTCTATGGGCAATTAGGGATGGGCAGTAGTGCTGGTCTAACCAGCGATGCCCTCATCCTGTGAATGAAGGAGTGAATGAATGAAAAAGGATGTACTTTGACTGTCCCATCCAGACCCTGACCCCCCAGCAGTGCCAGTTGGTTTCCTTCATTGGAACAGCACAGACTGAGAACCACCTGGGCTCTGGATTCAGCTGCAGGGAGCACTGGACATTTGATTTCTCTCTCATGTCAGCAGAGATGTCACTCTGCCCACACAGACATAAGCATCAGCCAGCTAGGCAGAGCGTGAGAGGATCACAGCTCCGACAGGAATCCTGCTGACTTCTCCTTTCCATTCTTCCCACTAGGATCTGATAACCAGCAGATAACCCACTAGGAACTGATAACCAGCAGGTAACCCTCTAGGGTATGGTAACCAGCAGGTAACCCACTAGGATCTGGTAACCAGCAGGTAACCCTCTCGGGTCTGGTATCCAGCAGGTAACTCACTAGGATCTGGTAACCAGCAGATAATCCTCTGGGGTCTGGTAACCAGCAGGTAACTCACTAGGATCTGGTAACCAGCAGGTAACCCTCTCGGGTCTGGTAACCAGCAGGTAACTCACTAGGATCTGGTAACCAGCAGATAATCCTCTGGGGTCTGGTAACCAGCAGGTAACTCACTAGGATCTGGTAACCAGCAGGTAACCCTCTCGGGTCTGGTAACCAGCAGGTAACTCACTAGGATCTGGTAACCAGCAGATAATCCTCTGGGGTCTGGTAACCAGCAGGTAACTCACTAGGATCTGGTAACCAGCAGGTAACCCACAGTTCCTAGTGTCCACTCAGTGCTATGTGCTATCGCGGGTCTAAGTGTCACTTGCCTGCCCCTGCCTGCCCCTGCCTGTCCTTGCCTGCCCTTGCCTGCCCCTGCCTGTCCTTGCCTGCCCCTGCCTGTCCTTGCCTGGCAGCGCTTACCTGCTGTCTTTATTCCTGTCCTTTTCCATCTGGAGCCTCCACAGGTGAAAATGACAGCCCGGATAAACTCTCTCCCACACAGTTTCAGTCCAAGAACAGGTTCACCAGCATCAGCCTCCAGCTGAAACTGTGAGATGACCAGCCAGAGGGTCAGAGTTAACCAAAACCTCGGCATGACGTGGCCTTTCCTTCTTATCCTGAGATACTGAGGATGCAGGAGGGAGGGGAGAATTGAGAGCTGAAGGAGAGAGAGAGAGAGAGAGAGAGAGAGACTGAGGAGCGGGAATGAGAGAGTCCCAGTGGCAGGGATGAGGTTACAGCCTGTGTTTGCCTGGTGTGAAGTCCACTCTATTTAAACCCTTGTTCACATCTGATAAACAGATGTAATTACTGAGCTGTCATAACACACAGCAGGGGCTCATGGTTTATTATCAGCATCAGAACCTGTGTAAAGGTCTCTGCCTGTGAGGAGACAGACACACTAAATGTTTCATAAAATCTGCACAGCTCTGTTGTACATTATCAAAGCAGATAGTAATTATGTACATCAAAGGCATTCAAAGGAAAAGTCTTTAAAAATTAGGGAGCCAAGCAATGAGTTGCTATCATTGCAAATGTCAAGACCTGACAACTGATGTCATATTTATAATCATAAATCTTTGTTTAAAATTATTGCCTATTTTTATCCTGTACGTTCTGAAGCTCTTCTTAGGAAGGTTATTTCTTCAGTTTCCAGTGGAGACTTCACTGAAACATCCAGTCCTTCGTGTTATCGAAAACCACACACACAGTTCCATGGATGAAGCAAACTGCATTCCTGTGACAGGCACCAGGATCCTGGATCCTGGGAATGAGAACTATTCCATTGAAAGGAAAACAGAATGGGAGAAATACTCACAGAGGAAAGGTCACATCTCCCATCCCACTAATAGGACAGGGCTTTCAGAATCCCCCCCGCCTCACCCCACCATCACTCACAAAGGGTGATCAGGTGACATCTCCAAAACTGCAGTGATCCCTCAGCACAGATACCCCGACAGTGTGGCACCACCTGAGAGTGCAGCACCCACTCAGTACTGACCACCTGAGAGTGCAGCACCCACTCAGTACTGACCCTCCAGCAGTGCGGCACTCCCTCAGCACTGACTCTCCAACAGTGAGGCATTCCCTCCACACTGACCCTCCAACAGCACGGCACTCCCTCAGCACTGACCCTCTGAGAGTGCAGCACTCCCTCAGCACTGACTCGCCAACAGTGAGGCACTCCCTCCACACTGACCCTCCAACAGCGCGGCACTCCCTCAGCACTGACCCTCTGACAGTGCGGCACTCCCTCAGCACTGACTCTCTGACAGTGCGGCACTCCCTCAGCACTGACCCTCTGACAGTGCAGCACTCCATCAGCACTGACCCTCTGATAGTACAGCACTCCCTCAGCACTGACCCTCTGATAGTACAGCACTCCCTCAGCACTGACCCTCTGACAGTGTGGCACTCCCTCAGCACTGATCCTCTGACAGTGCGGCACTCCCTCAGCACTGACCCTCTGACAGTGCGGCACTCCATCAGCACTGACCCTCTGATAGTACAGCACTCCCTCAGCACTGACCCTCTGACAGTGCAGCACTCCCTCAGCACTGACCCTCCGACAGTGCGGCACTCCCTCAGCACTGACCCTCCGACAGTGCGGCACTCCTTCAGCACTGACCCTCCGACAGTGCGGCCCTCCCTCAGCGCTGACCCTCTGACAGTGCGGCCCTCCCTCAGCGCTGACCCTCTGACAGTGCGGCACTCCCTCAGCGCTGACCCTCTGACAGTGTGGCACTCCCTCAGCACTGACCCTCTGACAGTGTGGCACTCCCTCAGCACTGACCCTCTGACAGTGTGGCACTCCCTCAGCACTGACCCTCTGACAGTGTTATGTTTTCTCAGTCCATTACCAATCAGCCAGAACTGTAGGTCCTGAATTGACTACCTTTTTTCTGAGCTCGGCTCAGTCTGCATGGAGTTGGATTCCTGGTATGTTTCAGTCAGTATCAGTCTGAACATCCATTACATCCACCAGAAACCCTCTGCAATGTTTTGTAGTAACCATCACCTCTGCCAGAAATGCTCTGAGTTGCAGGAATGACATCAAACACTGAGTTTTCTGGATCAGTTTCCATTCTGCTGATATTGAGACAATCACTGAGCCCTCGTGACTGGGTTCAGGATTCAGAAGCTTGCTTGCCCAAAGGGCACTGTTTTTAGATTTATTATGTAACCCATAGTTTCACTAGGCCATGCAATCTCAAAGGCTCACTGTGAAAATAACATCGATAGAACAAGCAATGAAAAAGATGGATAGTCAAAAACCGAGAATTAGACCAAGGTAAAAGTTTAGAGCTAAGCAGACAATCAATAAAGAGGAGCTGAGTTCCTCAGTGGAGCCAAGGAGTGGCAGGCAGAGCGAGAAAAGGATTGGAAGAGAAAGAACGAAGGAAAGTTGAACAGATAGAGAGAAAATCAGGGAGTGTGTGTGTGTGAGAGAAAGAGGGAGAGAGGGGCTTGTTGTAGACTTGAAATGAAAACTGCATTCTTGGGGAACAATATCAGTCACTGCTCAACTCTTGAGTTTTTGTGCAGGATGTTAGACGAAACTAACACAGTGTAAATGCTGATTAGAGTCATAAATTGTGAAGAAAACCTAAATCTGTATTTATGTCCTAGTCAGGTTGAGGATATCAGGACAATATCAAGAGAGGAAAACAAAACCAACGTGAATCATTCAGATCAGAGTCAAGCTGCATGCATGATAAAAGAAACAGATTTAATATCTCAGGACATTAGGTGTATGTTTCTTTGAGCTGTTGTCGTGCTGTGCACCATGGGCACCAGCATCGTCTCCCTGTGCTGTAATGTCACAATCAGAGATTCCACAACCAAGCATGGGCGGCACAGTGGTTAGCACTGCTGCCTCACAGCGCCAGAGACCCGGGTTCATTTCCTGCCTCGGGCGACTGACTGTGTGGAGTTTGCACATTCTCCCCGTGTCTGCGTGGGTTTCCTCCGGGTGCTCCAGTTTCCTCCCACAGTCCAAAGATGTGTATGTTAGGTGAATTGGCCATGCTAAATTGCCCATAGTGTTAGGTGAAGGGGTAAATGTAGGGGAATGGGTCTGGGTGGATTGCGCTTCGGCGGGTCGGTATGGACTTGTTGGGCCGAAGGGCCTGTATCCACACTGTAAGTAATCTAACCAACGTTCTCCAGTCCAACCCACATCCAGCTGTGAATGGTAGTGGACAATTAAACAACTCATTGGAGAAGGCTCCACAAACATTCTTAAACGATGGGGAGCCCCTGCACCTCAGTGCAAAAGGTTAAAACATTGATAATGATCTTCAGCCAGAAGTGCTCAGTGGGTAATCCGTCTCAGCAGTCCCCAGCTGCACAGAGACCAGTCTTCAGCCAATCTGATTCACTTCATGTTGTATCAAGAAACAGCTGAAGATATTGAATGCTGCAAAGGTAGAGTACTGAAGATTTGCTCTCCAGAACTCACTGAACCCCTAGCGACAAGACTGGTATCTAACCAGCAATGTGGAAAATTGCACAGGTATTTCTACACAGAGGTAGTGCCATGAAAATCAAGCCTCAGTAATCTCAGAGTAGTCACAAATGTGAAAACATTTAAGTAATATTCATGACACACAAATGTCAGGCAAATATCATCTTCAATAAGAGACAATCTATCGACTCTTGACATTGAATAGTGTAACCATCACTGAATCTCCCACGATCAACATCCTTGGGGTTTACCATGGACCAGAAACTCAACTGGACTCACCACATTAGTATCCCTCCTCTACTGAAAGGCAGTTAATTGCTCTATTTCCTCAACTCTCCAAGTGTAGAGCTGGCTGGTCATCTGCAGTGAATTTCCTGAACAGCTGCTATGACTGGTTGGGAAGGTGTGAAGGGCTAACAACGTAAGTAGCATTACCCTTTCAGCAGCAAGTGAGCATATAGTGCCCCAGGTCCTTATCATCCTCTGGCTGCTTTTGTGACATTTGTGGTATGACTGAGTAAAATGTCATTATGTGACTGGATAAAAAACACATTTAACAGACAAGATAGTTGGATGAGAACAATAGACAGTTAAAAAGATGACATTTAATCATTGCCCTTTTAGAATGGCATTCAAATCTTTCTTAATTAAAGCTGCCTTCTGTCTAAGTTGCAACATGTCAGGCTCATCAACTCAGGAATGTTCATATATTGAACCAAATGTTAGCTCCAACTTTCCCCACACAACATCCTCTGACCCCCCCCCCCCCCATGATAACTTTGAACCGTAGGATCCCTACAGTGTGGAAGTAGGCCATTCAGCCCATCCCTCCATGCCACCTCTCCAAAGAACATCCCACCCAGATCCACTCCTCTGCCCTATCCCTGTAACCCCACATTTCCCTTGGCCAATCCATTTAACCTGCGCAAATTGTCTCCAGAAATAAAATTCTCGTCTTGTATTTGCAATCTGAACATTCCAAGCACATATTTCACATTCTGTTCTCATAGTTTAATTTGAAGTCCATATTTATAATGGGACTTACTCAAATGTGGATGCTGAACATTTTTTAGACTTCCTGAAAAATTGTATAGTTTCCTCACATTTTCCATAATGTCACAAATTTCTTATATCTTAAAGACAAGAATCATTTTAATAATCAGCTGAGTGACATCTTTCATAAGGTATACTTGATGAGAGTTTAAGGTTTGGAAGATTTTTGGGACTCTCCTTTGGTTTTGGAGTTTCTGAAGGAGCTCTCCACCCAGTGGTTCATACTCCAACTTTAAACTCACGGGATGTCGGTCAGATCACTGAGAGAAAATGTTAAATAACTGGTTAGCTTTAAGAAAACCTTTTTTGATTTCTGAAGTGCTGTGCCTTTTTTACCAACTCAAATTGAGCAGAGAGGAGCAAACTGCAAGATGAAAACAGGGGGATGGGAAGAGAGCAGGTTCGTGGGATTTATCTGCAGTTAGTATGGGAAAACAGAGAGCTAATTTGGGATCAAGGCAGTGGGGGCAGTACTTATTGTGTAAAGACCTTTTTATATGTCTGTGTTTTTTGATTCTGGACTGAAATAGTAAAAGGTAACAGGGGGTACTGCAGACGCTAGAGATCAGAGTCAAGATTAGGGCGGTGCTGGAAAAGCACAGCAGGTCAGGCAGCATCCGAGGAGCAGGAAAATCGACCTTTCGGGCAAAAGCCCTTCATCAGGAATGAGACAGGGAGCCCTTGGGATGGAGAGATAAATGGTGGGGGGGGGGGGGGGTTGGGGAGAAGGTAGCTGAGAGCGCAATAGGTGGATGGAGATGAGCATGAAGGTGATAGGTCGGAGAGGAGGGTGGAGTGCAGATAGTGCTGAGCTGGAAGGGGAGGGGAAATGAGGAAACTGGTGAAGTCCACAGTTGATGTCCTGGGGTTGAAGTGTTCCGAGGCAGAGGGTGAGGTGTTCTTCCTTCAGATGTCGGGTGGTGAGGGAGTGGCAGTGGAGGAGGCCCAGGACCTGCATGTCTGGCAGAGTGGGAGACGGAGTTGAAATGTTCAGCCATGGGGCGGTGGGGTTGATTGGTGTGGGTGTCCCGGAGATGTTCCCTAAAGGGCTCTGCGAGAAGGCGTCCAGTCTCCCCAATGTAGAGGAGAAGGAATTGGGAACAACGGATACAATAAATGACATTTGTCGATATGCAGGTGAAACTTTGTGGAAGGCTCCTTTGGGGCCTTGGATGGAGATGAGGGAGGAGGTGTGACATAGGCTTTGCAATTTCTGCCAGGATGGGAGGGTGGGTTGTTGGGGGGCGTGGACCTGACCAGGTAGTCACGGAGGGAACGGTCTCTGCGGAAAGCGGATAGGGGTGGGGAGGGAAATATATCCCTGGTGGTGGGGTCCATTTGGAGGTGGCGAAAATGTCAGCAGATGATGTGGTTTATGCAAAGGTTGGTAGGGTGGAAGGTGAGGACCGAGGGTCCTTGTTACAGTTGGAGGGGTGGGGTCTGAGGGTGGAGGTGCGGGATGTGGGTGAGATGCATTGGAGGGCATCTTTAACCACGTGGGAAGGGAAATTGCGGTCTCTAAAGAAGGAGGCCATCTGGTGTGTCCTGTGGTGGAACTGGTCCTCCTGGGAGCAGATACGGCGGAGATGGAATTGGAAATATGGAATAGCATTTTTGCAGGAGGTAGGGTGGGAGGAGGTGTAATCCAGGTAGCTGTGGGAGTCAGTGGGTTTGTAAAGAAATGTCAGTGATAAGTCGGTCGTCATTGATGGAAATGGAGTGATCCAGGAAGGGGAGGGAGGTGTCAGAGATGGTCCAGGTAAATTTAAGCTCGGGGTGGAATGTGTTGGTGAAGTTGATGAACTGCTCATCCTCCTCGCGGGAGCACGAGGTGGCGCCGATGCAGTCATCAATGCAGCGGAGGAAGGGGGGGGGGGGGGGGGGGGGAGTGGTGCCGGTGTAACTACAGAAGATGGACTGTTCTACGTAGCCAACAAAGAGACAGGCATAGCTGGGGCCCATACGTGTGCCCATGGCTACCCCTTTGGTCTGGAGGAAGTGGGAGGATTCAAAGGAGAAATTGTTGAGGTTGAAGACCAGTTTGGCCAAACGAATGAGAGTGTCGGTGGAAGGGGACTGTTGGGGACGTCGGGAGAGGAAGAAATGGAGGGCTTGGAGGCTCTGGTCATGGCGGATGGAGGTGTAGAGGGATTGGATGTCCATGGTGAAGATGAAGTGGTGGGGGCTGGGAAACCGAAGTCTTGGAGGAGGTGGAGGGCATGGGTGGTGTCTCAAACGTATTTGGGGAGTTCCTGGACTAGGGGGGATAGGACAGTGTCGAGATAGGTGGAGATTGTTTTCAAAACTAAGTACTGTTGAAAAGCTTACTGCATTGTTTAAAAATGTCACCTGGCTCTCATTGTGATTGCTATTTACACTGCTGCTTGAACAGTGGGGAGTTTACAGGCTCTGTAATGATGGGGGATTTGGTCAGCAACAAGTAGTTGGTTGGTCTGTGGATCGATCAGAGAGATTTTCTACTTGCCAACAGCCATTTGCGATTGGTTCCCAATTACCTGAACTGCTTCTGGGTGTGAATGATTTAGCCAGCAGCCGAACGGGCTCCTGTGATACAATACTTGTGTTCTTCCCTCTGAGTCAGGAGGCTGGCATCAAGTCCCACCAACTCCAGAGGTGTGTAAAAACATCACTGAACAGATTGATTATGAAGTATCTAGGAGCAGAATCTCCTGGGCTTCCCAAATGGAAGGAGCTGACTTTCCCTCTGCAGGGAAAAGGCCAAGTTATTTCTCCTAATCATCTGCTGCAAATTGTTGCTTTAACCAATAAGTCAGATTCTTTTTGAGTAAGTCCTGACAAGCCAAAATGATCATCTCAACAAAGCATGGACATGAAACACTGCCTTCCCACTCTTTCTCTCTACTTAGAACACAATTTTTTCAGCATGTATATGTGCATAAAGGGGATTTTTATTAGGGGTTAGAACTCTAACTAATAGAGTTCTGTGCCAAAGGTTCATACTTGATATCTGTAACTAGAATTATAATAATTTAAATACAGAAATCTGCTTTGTGCTTTCTGTCAACCTGGATCTAAAAGGCTGGTAAATTGGGGAATTCTGCTTATTTTTATCAAATCTAAGTTTTGTGACTAGACTGGAAATAGAGGGTCTTGATTTCCCAGTGTGCTAACCCAGTAAGCCATCATGTCTAGGTAGAGACTAAATGGGATGAATCGTCACCAGTAAGTCCATGAAAGAGAATAATTACAACAAACCTTTTGGACCTCCTTTGTGCTTTTTATTCCTTGACATTTCCCATGGTTCTCTCATTGACTGTTATTTTATTGATAGAAACACTTTCTAACACTGCTAGTGATAGAGAGCGATCTGAACCTCAGGCACACTGAGATATAAAGCTGGGTATGAGTCAGACCTGAGTACTATCACACAAATATACAAATGTTACAAGTAATTTCAAGTGATTTTTTAATAGATTTTCAAACATGTTTCTGTACGATTTAATGCTACAATGTACAATAGATCCATTTATTGAATATGGAAAGTTGAAAGTGCTCAGTTTCCTTTCTGAAACCATCCTAGAGAATCTTGCGTTCTGTGGGCACCTTGGACTGAAAACCAGACAGAGAAATGTTCAAATTCATCCAACACTGACCACTGCTGACCCATGACCAAATAGGGTTTTGGAAGATTCTTTTGTTAGTAGTCCGTGACAATTGCATGAAGTTTCACAAATTCTGGGGCTGAATTTACTGCGATTGCAGTGAGCATAGAGCATAGAGCACTGAATTGCAGTGAGCATAGAGCCAGTGCAGTGGCTCAGACCTGATGCAGTGAATTGGGGTTTTGCTGGAGTCAGCTGTTTCTCCATTTGATAAAATAGTGAGAGCCAAAAGGTGTTATACATTTCACCCTGACCACAGTTCCAGCTGTCTGACTGGAACTACCTGAGCTCATACACCCATTGGATGCTGCATTTCAGAAACCTTGGAGACTTCACCATCTTGTTTATTAATGTGCTGCTATACGCTTCGATTGGTGTGAGGACATTACTGCACAGGCACGACAAAATGTTCCATTTCTTGTTTGCAGTTTCCAATATTCTTAACATTCTTGAAACATGATTCAGAGAAAGAATAATGTGACCAAGCAAGTTTAGAATAGCTCAGAGTCTGCGAATGGGTGAGGGTAGCAAAGGAGTTTGGGGGAAATGAGTCGGGATATGGGAATGGGAATGGGAAGCTGGGAATGGGAATGGGAATGGGAAGCTGGGAATGAGTAAGGGGGAAAAATAAACTTGTGATGGCCAAAGGCAAGTGTTGGAAAAGTGGTGAATGAAGGAGGGTAGACACAGTGGGAAATTGGGTGGTGGGGTGGGGTGGGGTGTGTGTGTGTGTGTGGGGGGGGGTGAGCAGGTGGGGGATGGGTGAAGGGGTTTGAGCAAATGGGGAATGGGTGAAGGGGGAATGGGTGTTGGGGGAATGGGGGAGGGGGGAATGGGTGAGGGGGGAATGGGTGAAGGGGGAATGGGTGTTGGGGGAATGGGGGAGGGGGGAATGGGTGAGGGGGGAATGGGTGAAGGGGGAATGGGTGTTGGGGGAATGGGTGTTGGGGGAATGGGGGAGGGGGGAATGGGTGAGGGGGGAATGGGTGAAGGGGGAATGGGTGTTGGGGGAATGGGTGTTGGGGGAATGGGTGTTGGGGGAATGGGGGAGGGGGGAATGGGTGTTGGGGGAATGGGTGTTGGGGGAATGGGTGTTGGGGGAATGGGGGAGGGGGGAATGGGTGTTGGGGGAATGGGTGTTGGGGGAATGGGGGAGGGGGGAATGGGTGTTGGGGGAATGGGTGTTGGGGGAATGGGGGAGGGGGGAATGGGTGTTGGGGGAATGGGTGTTGGGGGAATGGGGGAGGGGGGAATGGGTGTTGGGGGAATGGGTGTTGGGGGAATGGGGGAGGGGGGAATGGGTGTTGGGGGAATGGGGGAATGGGGGAGGGGGGAATGGGGGAGGGGGGAATGGGTGAAGGGGGAATGGGTGTTGGGGGAATGGGTGTTGGGGGAATGGGGGAGGGGGGAATGGGTGAGGGGGGAATGGGTGTTGGGGGAATGGGGGAGGGGGGAATGGGTGAGGGGGGAATGGGTGAGGGGGGAATGGGTGTTGGGGGAATGGGTGTTGGGGGAATGGGTGTTGGGGGAATGGGTGAGGGGGGAATGGGTGAGGGGGGAATGGGTGTTGGGGGAATGGGTGTTGGGGGAATGGGGGAGGGGGGAATGGGTGAGGGGGGAATGGGTGAGGGGGGAATGGGTGAGGGGGGAATGGGTGAAGGGGGAATGGGTGTTGGGGGAATGGGTGTTGGGGGAATGGGGGAGGGGGGAATGGGGGAGGGGGGAATGGGTGTTGGGGGAATGGGGGAGGGGGGAATGGGTGAGGGGGGAATGGGGGAGGGGGGAATGGGGGAGGGGGGAATGGGTGAGGGGGGAATGGGGGAGGGGGGAATGGGTGTTGGGGGAATGGGTGTTGGGGGAATGGGGGAGGGGGGAATGGGGGAGGGGGGAATGGGGGAGGGGGGAATGGGTGTTGGGGGAATGGGGGAGGGGGGAATGGGTGTTGGGGGAATGGGGGAGGGGGGAATGGGTGAGGGGGGAATGGGTGTTGGGGGAATGGGTGAGGGGGGAATGGGTGAGGGGGGGGATGGGTGAGGGGGGATTGGGTGTTGGGGGAATGGGTGAGGGGGGAATGGGGGAGGGGGGAATGGGTGTTGGGGGAATGGGTGAGGGGGGAATGGGTGAGGGGGGGGATGGGTGAGGGGGGATTGGGTGAGGGGGCAATTGCAAGTATTTTGTTCACAAGTGGAGGAATAGAGAAGATGAGGTGAAGCTGAAAATCAGTTTAATGGGATGTCTGCACTGGAAAAGATGGGCGTATTTTTGCATTGCTCTGCCCATTGCGATTTGTTAATAATATCTCACATTCAGAACATAATTTAGATTGTAAAGGGGTCTCGTCGGATCTGTATTGCCTGATTCAATCTCTTATTTGTAACCATTCCTCCATCACAGTAAATGGATGAGTGAGTATTTGATGGTGACACATTTAAAATAGTTTTTTGCCCAGTCCCTTACTAGAGGAACAGCACTGGCTGAGTGTAGGTGACAGTTTCCAAGGGCAATACATATCACATTATAATACAAAGGATTTATCATTCCTTCTCCTCAGTACCATCTTTCAGCCTCCATATTATAACTGCTTTAGAGAATCATTTACAAACATTACATTATGTACAAACCAGAACCAAACAAATAAAATTGTGAACAATAAAAACTAAAAAAAACTGTACAAGAACTACAGAGCTGTGCCTGATCCTGACTGCTTGGTGAAGACTGTTCAGAATGGCCACTGTATCCCCAGCTGGTGTTTCTGCTACTTGTCTGTTGAGCTAAGGGCGGGTGTGTGTGTGTGTGTGTGTGTGTGTGTGTGTGTGTGTGTGGGGGGGGGGGGGGGGGTGGGGGGGGGGGAGAGGAGACATGAGCTGTCTCAATTATTTGTAACTTCATGATGATAATTCCTTTGGGGATAAGTTTGTTGCAGGATCCTAAGGCTTTAGTGACAGAGCTATTCCAACTGTCAGATGATGGATCACATCGTGCCCTAAGGAACACAGAGAGAAAGCTGTTTAACCCTTGGCTGACCTGACTCTGAGCACGATGGTAAGGAAATTAGCAGGAATCTATTTCCAGTGGGCAGCTAACACTGGGGCACAGATTAAAGACCAAAGAACAAGTGGAGATAAGACCTTTTTTTTTTAACACAGTGAGTTATTCTGATCTAGAATGTGCTAGCCATTAGGGCAGTGGGAGCAGATAGTAAAGTAACTTCAAAAGTGAATGAGGTAAATTCTTGAAAAACTAAGGGGAAAGAGCAGATGAGTGCAACCGATTGGATAGTTCTTTCAAAGAGACAGCAGAGGCTGGATGGGCTGAGAATTGTATGATTTGAAGTGAGTGTAGTTATGGGAAGAGTATGCATTATTTCATGCTCTGTGTGTGCTGTGTGTGTTGGTTCTGGAAGTCAAGACAACATTAATTTCCATGAACTGTATCTTGATTGAATGCAGCATTTATGGTGGTGTGAACAGCTGTATATTGGCAATTCTGGCAGACTCCAATAGCTTGGCTCTTGGCACAGGAGGGAATCCCTATGGCATCACACCAATCTCATCTCCGGGACTGAGAGTTGGCCGGTACAGAGCTCTCTTACGAGCGCAAACTGAGTTTAAGGCAACAAAAATCGAACTTATACTGACCTTGTACAGCAAACCAGGAGAGCACGGTTTCATGTCCTGCCTTTGGTGATAATTAAAGGAACAAATAAAATGAAAGTTCTGGTTTAGAACAGAACCCTCTCATGATTCTGGGACAGAGAATTAAATCATTCCAGATTCAGGATTTACTTTGCACCTCAATAGTAATCCGGACATGTGAGTGAGTATGTGTGTGTGTGGGTGGGTGTGGGTGTGAGAGTGTGTGTGTGTGGGTGTGTGTGAGAGTGTGTGTGGGTGTGTGAGAGAGTGGGTGTGAGAGTGTGTGTGTGTGTGTGTGTGTGTTGGGGGGGGTGTATGTGAGAGTGAGTGAGAGTGTGTGTGTGTATGTGAGACAGTGAGTGTGTGTGGGTGTATGTGAGACAGTGAGTGTGTGGGGGTGTATGTGAGAGTGAGTGTGTCTGTGTGTGTTTGTGAGAGTGTGTGTGTGTGTGGGTGTATGTGAGAGTGAGTGAGAGTGTGTGTGTGTGTGTGAGTGTACATGAGAGTGAGTGAGTATGTGTGGGGGTGTATGTGAGACAGTGAGTGTGTGTGGGGGTGTATGTGAGAGTGAGTGTATGTGTTTGTGAGAGTGAGTGTGTGTGTGTGAGGGTGGGTGTATGTGAGAGTGTGTATGTGTGAGTGAGTGTACATGAGAGTGAGTGAGTATGTGTGGGGGTGTATGTGAGAGTGAGTGTGTCTGTGTGTGTTTGTGAGTTATATGAGAGTGAGTGTGTGTGTGTGTGTGAGAGTTGGTGTATGTGAGAATGAGTGCGTGCATGGGTATATGTGTGAGTGAGTGTGTGTGTGAGGGTATATGTGAGAGCGAGTATATGAGTGGGTGTATGTTACAGAGTGAATGTGTGTGAGTGAGTGGGTATATGTGAGAGTGAGTGAATGTGTGGGTGGGTGTACATGAGGGTGCCTGAATGCGTGTGTGGGTGGGTGTAGGTGAGAGTCAGTGAAAGTGTGCATGTGGGGTCACTGTGCATGTGTGGATGGGCGTATGTGAGAGTGAGTGTGTGTGTGTGTGTGTGTGTGGATATATGTGAGAGTGAGTGCATGTGTGTGTGTGTGTGTGGATATATGTGAGAGTGAGTGTGTGTGTGTGAGTGAGTGGGTCTATGTGAGAGTGACTGAGTGTGATTGTGCATGTGAGGGTGTGTGAGAGTGAGTGTGTATGTGAGTGGGTGTATGTGAGAGTGAGTGTGTCTATGTGGGTGTGTGTGTATGTGAGTTATATGAGGGTGAGTGTGTGTATGTGAGTCAGTGTATGTGAGAGTGAGGATGTATATGAGAGAGTGTGTGAGTGGGTGTATGAGTGGGTGTATGTGAGAGTGAGTGTGTGTGTGAGGGTGT
The DNA here is from genome assembly GCF_020745735.1 of Hemiscyllium ocellatum. NCBI lineage: Eukaryota > Metazoa > Chordata > Chondrichthyes > Orectolobiformes > Hemiscylliidae > Hemiscyllium > Hemiscyllium ocellatum. The sequence continues at coordinate 1,313,724 of NC_083445.1, read as the reverse complement.
ATGTGAGAGTGAGTGTGTGTGAGTTGGTGTATGTGAGAGTGACTGTGTGGGTGTATGTGAGTGTGAGTATGTGTGAGTGTGTGTGTGTCTGTATGTGGGTGTATGTGAGTGTGAGTGTGTGGGTGTATGTGAGTGTGACTGTGTGGGTGTATGTGAGTGTGAGTGTGTGGGTGTATGTGAGAGTGAGTGTGTGGGTGTATGTGAGAGTGAGTATGTGTGTGTCTGTGTGTGGGTGTATGTGAGAGTGAGCGTGTGGGTGTATGTGAGTGTGAGTGTGTGGGTGTATGTGAGTGTGAGTGTGTGGGTGTATGTGAGAGTGAGTGTGTGGGTGAATGTGAGAGTGAGTATGTGTGGGTGTATGTGAGTGTGAGTGTGTGGGTGTATGTGAGTGTGAGTGTGTGGGTGTATGTGAGAGTGAGTGTGTGGGTGTATGTGAGTGTGAGTGTGTGGGTGTATGTGAGAGTGAGTGTGTGGGTGTATGTGAGTGTGAGTGTGTGGGTGTATGTGAGTGTGAGTGTGTGGGTGTATGTGAGAGTGAGTGTGTGGGTGTATGTGAGTGTGAGTGTGTGGGTGTATGTGAGAGTGAGTGTGTGGGTGAATGTGAGAGTGAGTGTGTGGGTGTATGTGAGAGTGAGTGTGTGGGTGTATGTGAGTGTGAGTGTGTGGGTGTATGTGAGAGTGAGTGTGTGGGTGAATGTGAGAGTGAGTGTGTGGGTGAATGTGAGAGTGAGTGTGTGGGTGTATGTGAGAGTGAGTGTGTGGGTGTATGTGAGTGTGAGTGTGTGGGTGAATGTGAGTGTGAGTGTGTGGGTGAATGTGAGAGTGAGTGTGTGGGTGTATGTGAGAGTGAGTGCGTGGGTGTATGTGAGAGTGAGTGTGTGGGTGAATGTGAGAGTGAGTGTGTGGGTGTATGTGAGAGTGAGTGTGTGGGTGTATGTGAGTGTGAGTGTGTGGGTGTATGTGAGAGTGAGTGTGTGGGTGTATGTGAGTGTGAGTGTGTGGGTGTATGTGAGAGTGAGTGTGTGGGTGAATGTGAGAGTGAGTATGTGTGGGTGTATGTGAGTGTGAGTGTGTGGGTGTATGTGAGTGTGAGTGTGTGGGTGAATGTGAGAGTGAGTGTGTGGGTGTATGTGAGAGTGAGTGTGTGGGTGTATGTGAGTGTGAGTGTGTGGGTGAATGTGAGAGTGAGTGTGTGGGTGTATGTGAGAGTGAGTGTGTGGGTGAATGTGAGAGTGAGTGCGTGGGTGTATGTGAGAGTGAGTGTGTGGGTGTATGTGAGTGTGAGTGTGTGGGTGAATGTGAGTGTGAGTGTGTGGGTGTATGTGAGTGTGAGTGTGTGGGTGAATGTGAGAGTGAGTGTGTGGGTGTATGTGAGTGTGAGTGTGTGGGTGTATGTGAGAGTGAGTGTGTGGGTGTATGTGAGAGTGAGTGTGTGGGTGTATGTGAGAGTGAGTGTGTGGGTGTATGTGAGTGTGTGTGTGTGGGTGAATGTGAGAGTGAGTGTGTGGGTGAATGTGAGAGTGAGTATGTGTGGGTGTATGTGAGTGTGAGTGTGTGGGTGTATGTGAGTGTGAGTGTGTGGGTGTATGTGAGAGTGAGTGTGTGGGTGTATGTGAGAGTGAGTGTGTGGGTGTATGTGAGTGTGAGTGTGTGGGTGTATGTGAGAGTGAGTGTGTGGGTGTATGTGAGAGTGAGTGTGTGGGTGTATGTGAGTGTGAGTGTGTGGGTGAATGTGAGAGTGAGTGTGTGGGTGTATGTGAGAGTGAGTGTGTGGGTGAATGTGAGAGTGAGTATGTGTGGGTGTATGTGAGTGTGAGTGTGTGGGTGTATGTGAGTGTGAGTGTGTGGGTGAATGTGAGAGTGAGTGTGTGGGTGTATGTGAGAGTGAGTGTGTGGGTGTATGTGAGTGTGAGTGTGTGGGTGAATGTGAGAGTGAGTATGTGTGGGTGTATGTGAGTGTGAGTGTGTGGGTGTATGTGAGAGTGAGTGTGTGGGTGAATGTGAGAGTGAGTGTGTGGGTGTATGTGAGAGTGAGTATGTGTGGGTGTATGTGAGAGTGAGTATGTGTGTGTCTGTGTGTGGGTGTATGTGAGAGTGAGCGTGTGGGTGTATGTGAGTGTGAGTGTGTGGGTGTATGTGAGAGTGAGTGACTGGGTGTATGTGAGAGTGAGTGTGTGGGTGTATGTGAGAGTGAGTGTGTGGGTGTATGTGAGAGTGAGTGTGTGGGTGTATGTGAGTGTGAGTGTGTGGGTGAATGTGAGAGTGAGTGTGTGGGTGTATGTGAGTGTGAGTGACTGGGTGTATGTGAGAGTGAGTGACTGGGTGTATGTGAGAGTGAGTGTGTGGGTGTATGTGAGAGTGAGTGTGTGGGTGTATGTGAGAGTGAGCGTGTGGGTGTATGTGAGTGTGAGTGTGTGGGTGTATGTGAGAGTGAGTGACTGGGTGTATGTGAGAGTGAGTGACTGGGTGTATGTGAGAGTGAGTGTGTGGGTGTATGTGAGAGTGAGTGTGTGGGTGTATGTGAGTGTGAGTGTGTGGGTGAATGTGAGAGTGAGTATGTGTGGGTGTATGTGAGTGTGAGTGTGTGGGTGTATGTGAGAGTGAGTGTGTGGGTGAATGTGAGAGTGAGTGTGTGGGTGTATGTGAGAGTGAGTATGTGTGGGTGTATGTGAGAGTGAGTATGTGTGTGTCTGTGTGTGGGTGTATGTGAGAGTGAGCGTGTGGGTGTATGTGAGTGTGAGTGTGTGGGTGTATGTGAGTGTGAGTGTGTGGGTGTATGTGAGAGTGAGTGTGTGGGTGTATGTGAGAGTGAGTGACTGGGTGTATGTGAGAGTGAGTGTGTGGGTGTATGTGAGAGTGAGTGACTGGGTGTGTGTGTGTGAGAGTGAGTGAGTGAGTGTGCGTGAGTGTGTAACACATATTTGTGCATGTGTATCTAATGAAGACACAACTGGACTTGGCTATAATATTCCCATGGTCACATTTCCTCCAGACACCAGATGAGTGGATAAGTAGGTGCTGGAGATCCTGTGAAAACCGATTTCCTTGGGATTCAGCGTCTCCTTCTAAAGAGGCCAAGAATGGAGAAGACACGAGGCATGTTTAAGGTGGTCCTAGCTTTAAGCCTTGGTCCTCTCAAAGCCATTCACAGACATGAAAGTGCAGTTCCCTCCTGGCACATGGGAACAGGAAACCTCAAACCGAGGAAACGTTCCCAACCTTAGCCAGCGCAGCAACTTGTGCGCACCACAGAATCTCTACAACATAAATTATTTTAAAAAGTCCCAAAGATATTGCCATATTGTGCAAAAGAAGGTTAGAGGAAGACTTCACAAACTGAGGAGCAGAGTTTAGTGTTTGCAACCAGTTTCACTTCATATCCACCGGCTTATGTTCCATTGATCTGGCTCTTTCTAGAACCTAGCGGAATAACTTATAAGAAACAGTACGTAAAATATAACATTAAAAATAAAACAAATCATTGCTTGACTTAACTACAAAGACAAAGCTTGTAGATAATTCTAGAAAAGGCACGCAGTTCCCAGACCCTGTCACACTCAGAGAAACAGATTCCTTGTTATGGAAACAATGTGGGGGAGAGGGAGCTTAGGTGGGTCCACCTGGTTCTTGTTGGAAGTCTCTCGTTTACCCAGGTTGTGACTGTTTCTTTCACTGCTGCTGGGCTGGGGGGAGATTGAGGTACACACTCTTTCAAAGTGACTTCCTCTCATCGTATTAAAGGTTCAAACCAAAGAATGGCTTTGATCTCCTGTCCCCTTCCCATACTGAGTTTGCTCAGTTTTCGGGCGCTCTGATGTTGGAATCCACCCACAGACCTGGATTCCAATCACAGGTGATGCGTATGTCTCCAAGAATGGACAAATTTCATCTGTTTTGCACAGAGGGCTGCTCTCCCTCTTTTATGACTCTACCGAAGATGTGTCCTTGGCTGTGGGGCCTATTTGTCCCTCCTTGGTGCTGCTGTCTTCCTGTGCCTCAGCTGTGCACAACATGGTCTCTTCGGAGCTGTGGCAGCTTGTCTCCTCCTCCCCCGTGCTGTTTCTCTCTTTGTCTGATCGATCGGATTCCTCTTCTTCCTCCAGTGTCAGTTCAAACTGGAACTTGTCAGTGCAAACCTCTTCGCCCTGGCTGGGGTCATCCAGTGGTGGTGAGGGGCTCTGTGGGATCATACTCTGGTACCAGTACCTGTTGTCCTCAAGTGTGTCCAGGATATCCTGGGCATCAGGGTGCACGAGGTCACCCCATGTCTCCCACAGCGGGTGCACTATGTAGTCAATGAATCCCACCTGCAAGGCACAGAGAATGGCATCAGAGACAATAAACCTTATTCCATCCCCTGACCACTTCCCTTCCTCAGCCTCTCCCGCCATTACCTTGCTCTCCCTATGCTCTCCTTGCTGTGGACATAGTTATTCCGGACCAAGATTCCTGGGAGAAGCAGGTCTTGCTGACTGTCCCACATTGTGGTCCTCATGTAGGGGAAACCTGGATTTGGGATCATTTATAACCAGACTGACACTGAGAACCAGCCCGACCTTACACTGATGGGTGCACGATAACCTGTGCTCATTCTCAAACACTGTTAGACAGGAGGAGGAGGGCAGCAGAAGTCTCCAATAACCCAGGAGGGCCGAGGCTCAATGAAATACATGGCTCCGTTGTTCATACATAACCTCTCCCTTGTTTCAGTCAATACCTGCGTCTTTTCCACGGAGGCCGTGTGTTTGTCACACATTGGGCTGATCTCCATACCGCGCTCTCGTTCCTTGTCTCCCTGACGGAAAAACTCTTCCAGGATGCGATCTGTCCACTGCCGGTACAACTCCAGTGGTTTGGTAGGATTACTCAGGTCAGCACAGTGAACCATATTCCTCATCACCTAGCAACACAAACAGACCAACTCTGAGGAACCATGGGAACTAAACTCGAGGGAGCGAGTGGGAGCTCAGATATGGTTATCAGGGATTCATTGTTTCTGCAACTTCCAACACTTCTTCACATAATCAGCACATATGTGACAGGGCACACGGTCCGTACTCTCTGACACGGGACGCACAGTCCGTGCTCTCTGACACGGGACGCACAGTCCGTATTCTCTGACACGGGACGCACAGTCCGTACTCTCTGACACGGGACACACAGTGCGTACTCTCTGACACGGGACACACAGTCCGTTATCTCTGACACTGGACACACAGTCCGTACTCTCTGACACGGGACACACAGTCCGTACTCTCTGACACGGGACACACAGTGCGTACTCTCTGACACGGGACGCACAGTGCGTACTCTCTGACACGGGACACACAGTGCGTACTCTCTGACACGGGACGCACAGTGCGTACTCTCTGACACGGGACGCACAGTGCGTACTCTCTGACACGGGACGCACAGTCCGTACTCTCTGACACGGGAGGCACAGTCCGTACTCTCTGACACGGGAGGCACAGTCCGTATTCTCTGACACGGGACGCACAGTCCGTATTCTCTGACACGGGACACACAGTCCGTACTCTCTGACACGGGACGCACAGTGCGTACTCTCTGACACGGGACGCACAGTCCGTATTCTCTGACACGGGACACAGTCCATACTCTCTGACACGGGACACACAGTGCGTACTCTCTGACACGGGACACACAGTCCGTATTCTCTGACACGGGACGCACAGTCCGTATTCTCTGACACGGGACACACAGTCCATACTCTCTGACACGGGACGCACAGTCCGTACTCTCTGACACGGGACGCACAGTCCGTACTCTCTGACACGGGACACACAGTCCATACTCTCTGACACGGGACACACAGTCCGTACTCTCTGACACGGGACACACAGTCCGTACTCTCTGACACGGGACACACAGTCCGTACTCTCTGACAATGGGCACACAGTCCGTTATCTCTGACACGGGACACACAGTCCGTTATCTCTGACACGGGACGCACAGTCCGTACTCTCTGACAATGGGCACACAGTCCGTTATCTCTGACACGGGACACACAGTCCGTTATCTCTGACACGGGACGCACAGTCCGTACTCTCAGACACGGGACACACAGTCCGTACTCTCAGACACGGGACACACAGTCCGTACTCTCTGACACGGGACACACAGTGCATACTCTCTGACACGGGACACACAGTCCGTACTCTCTGACACGGGACACACAGTCCGTACTCTCAGACACGGGACACACAGTCCGTACTCTCTGACACGGGACACACAGTCCGTACTCTCTGACACGGGACACACAGTCCGTACTCTCTGACACGGGACACACAGTCCGTACTCTCTGACACGGGACACACAGTGCGTACTCTCTGACACGGGACACAGGGTCCGTTCTCTCTGACACGGGACACACAGTGCGTACTCTCTGACATGGGACACACAGTGCGTACTCTCTGACATGGGACACACAGTCCGTACTCTCAGACACGGGACACACAGTCCATACACTCTGGCATGGGAGGACACCACGTACATACTTTCTGACAGGGGACACACACACCATACTCTCTGACCCGGGACACACAGTCCGTACTCTCTGACACGGACACCCCATCCGTAGTCTCAGACACGGGACACACAGTCCGTACTCTCTGAGACGGGACACACAGTCCGTACACTCTGACACGGGACGCACAGTGTGTACTCTCTGACACGGGATGCACAGTGCGTACTCTCTGACACGGGACGCACAGTCCGTATTCTCTGACACGGGACACACAGTCCGTACTCTCTGACACGGGATGCACAGTGCGTACTCTCTGACACGGGACGCACAGTCCGTATTCTCTGACACGGGACACACTGTCCGTACTCTCTGAGACGGGACACACAGTCCGTGCTCTCTGACACGGGACACACAGTCCGTACTCTCTGACACGGGACACATAGTGCGTACTCTCTGACACGGGACACACAGTGCGTACACTCTGACACGGGACACACAGTCCGTACTCTCAGACACGGGACACACAGTCCGTACTCTCAGACACGGGACACACAGTCCGTGCTCTCTGACACGGGACACACAGTCCGTACTCTCTGACACGGGACACACAGTCCGTACTCTCTGACACGGGACACACAGTGCGTACTCTCTGACACGGGACACACAGTCCGTACTCTCTGACACGGGACACACAGTGCGTACTCTCTGACACGGGACACACAGTCCGTACTCTCTGACACGGGACACACAGTCCGTACTCTCTGACACTGGACAAGGGTCCGTACTCTCTGACACGGGACACCCCGTCCGTTCTCTCTGACACGGGACACACAGTCCGTACTCTCTGACACGGGACACCCCGTCCGTTCTCTCAGACACGGGACACACAGTCCATACACTCTGGCATGGGAGGACACCACGTACATACTTTCTGACAGGGAACACACTGTCCGTACTCTCTGACACGGGACACACAGTCCGTACTCTCTGACACGGGACACACAGTCCGTTATCTCTGACACGGGACACACAGTCCGTACTCTCGTCTTTCCTGATGAAGGGCTTGTGCCCGAAACGTCGAATTTCCTGTTCCTTGGATGCTGCCTGACCTGCTGTGCTTTAACCAGCAACACATTTTCAGCTCTCTGACATGGGACATACAGTCCATTACTCTCAGTCACTGGACACACAGTCCGTACTCTCTGACAAGGGAGACACAGTGCGTACTCTCTGACACGGGACATACAGTCCGTACTCTCAGTCACTGGACACACAGTCCGTACTCTCTGACACGGGACACACAGTCCGTACTCTCAGTCACTGGACACACAGTCCGTACTCTCTGACACGGGACAAACAGTCCGTACTCTCTGACACGGGACACACAGTCCGTACTCTCTGACACGGGACACACAGTGCGTACTCTCTGACACGGGACACACAGTCCGTACTCTCTGACACGGGACACACAGTCCGTACTCTCGTCTTTCCTGATGAAGGGCTTGTGCCCGAAACGTCGAATTTCCTGTTCCTTGGATGCTGCCTGACCTGCTGTGCTTTAACCAGCAACACATTTTCAGCTCTCTGACATGGGACATACAGTCCGTACTCTCTGACACGGGACACACAGTCCGTACTCTCTGACATGGGACATACAGTCCGTACTCTCTGACACAGGACACACAGTCCGTACTCTCTGACACGGGACAAACAGTCCGTACTCTCTGACACGGGACACACAGTCCGTACTCTCTGACACGGGACACACAGTCCGTACTCTCTGACACGGGACACACAGTGCGTACTCTCTGACACGGGACACACAGTGCGTACTCTCTGACACGGGACACACAGTCCGTACTCTCTGACACGGGACACACAGTCCGTACTCTCTGACACGGGACACACAGTCCGTTATCTCTGACACGGGACACACAGTCCGTACTCTCGTCTTTCCTGATGAAGGGCTTGTGCCCGAAACGTCGAATTTCCTGTTCCTTGGATGCTGCCTGACCTGCTGTGCTTTAACCAGCAACACATTTTCAGCTCTCTGACATGGGACATACAGTCCGTACTCTCTGACACGGGACACACAGTCCGTACTCTCTGACATGGGACATACAGTCCGTACTCTCAGTCACTGGACACACAGTCCGTTATCTCTGACATGGGACATACAGTCCGTACTCTCAGTCACTGGACACACAGTCCGTACTCTCAGAAAGGGGGGACACAGTCCGTACTCTATGACATGTTACACACAGTCCGTGCTCTCTGACACAGGACACACAGTCCGTACTCTCTGACACGGGACACACAGTGCGTACTCTCTGACACGGGACACACAGTCTGTACTCTCTGACACGGGACACACAGTCCGTACTCTCTGACACGGGACACACAGTCCGTACTCTTTGACATGGGACACCCCGTCCGTTCTCTCTGACACAGGACACACAGTCCGTACTCTCTGACACGGGACACACAGTCCGTACTCTTTGACATGGGAGACACAGTCCATACACTCTGACATGGTACAGACAGTCCGTACTCTCTGACACGGGACACCCCGTCCGTTCTCTCTGACACAGGACACACAGTCCGTACTCTCAGACACGGGACACACAGTCCGTACTCTCAGACACGGGACACACAGTCCATACACTCTGGCATGGGAGGACACCACGTACATACTTTCTGACAGGGGACACACAGTCCGTATTCTCTGACCCGGGACACATGGTCTGTACTCTCTGACACGGGACACACAGTCCGTACTCTCTGACAGGGGACACACAGTCCGTACTCTATGACATTGGACACATGGTCTATACACTCTGACACGGACACCCCATCCGTAGTCTCAGACACGGGACACACAGTCCATACTCTCTGACACGGGACACACAGTCCGTAATCTCTGACAGGAGACATTCAGTCCGTACTCTCCGACACGGGACGCACAGTCCATACACTCTGACGCTGGACACACGGTCTGTACTCTCAGACAGGGGTGACATATTCCATAGTCTCTGACTCGGGACACACAGTTGGTACTCTCTGACACTGGACACCAAGTCCGTATTCTTTGACAAGGGACACACAGTCCATACTCTCTGACACGGGACACACAGTCCGTAATCTCTGACAGGAGACATACAGTCCGTACTCTCTGACACAGGACACACAGTCCGTACTCTCCGACACGGGACGCACAGTCCGTACTCTCCGACACTGGACACACAGTCCGTACTCTCTGACACGGGACACCTCGTCTGTAATTTCTGACAGGGGACACACAGTTTGTACTCTGTGACACTGGACTCACAGACCATACTCTCTGACCCGGGACACACGTTCCGTACTGTCTGACACGGGACACACGGTCTGTACTTTCTGACACAGGACACACGGTCCGTTCTCTCTGACACTGGACACTCAGTCCGTACTCTCAGACAGGGGTGACATAGTTTATACAGTTTCATGTGGGACACAGTCATACGGTCGCACGAGGGACACACAATCCATACTCTCAGTCACTGGACACACAGTCCGTACTCTCTGACCCGGGACACATGGTCTGTACTCTCTGACACGGGACACACGGTCCGTACTCTATGACATTGGACACACGGTCCATACACTCTGACACGGACACCCCATCCGTAGTCTCAGACACGGGACACACAGTCCATACTCTCTGACACGGGACACACAGTCTGTTATCTCTGAGACTGGACACACAGTCCATACACTCTGAGATGGGACACACAGTCCGTACTCTCTGAGATGGGGGACACAGTCCGTACTCTCTGAGATGGGGGACACAGTCCGTAATCTCTGACACTGGGCACATATTCCATACTCTCTGACACGGGACGCACAGTCCGTACTCTCAGACACGGGACACACAGTCTGTACAGTCTCACATGGGACATACAGTCCCTACTCTCTGACGCGTGACACAGAGTCCGTACTGTCTGACATGGGACACACAGTCCATACTCTCTGATACAGGATACACAGTCCTTACTCTCTGACACGGGACACACAGTCCGTACTCTCAGACACGGGACACACAGTCCATACTCTCTGACGCTGGACACATAGTCCGTACTCTCAGACAGGGGTGACATATTCCGTAGTCTCTGACTCGGGACACACAGTTGGTACTCTCTGACACTGGACACCAAGTCCGTACTGTCTGACACGGGACACACAGTCCGTGCACTCTGACATGGGACACACGGTACGAACTCTCTGACACGGGACACACAGTCCGTACTCTCTGACAAGGGACACACAGTCTGTACTCTCTGATACGGGACACAGAGTCCGTACTCTCTGACACGGTACACACAGTCCGTACTCTCTGACATGAGACACACAGTCTGTACTCTCTGACACGGGACACACAGTCTGTACTCTCTGACACGGGACACCCAGTCCGTACTCTCTGATACGGGACACAGAGTCCGTACTCTCTGACACGGGACACACGGTACATACTCTCTAACATGGGACACACAGTCCGTACTCTCTCACTTTGGGCACAGAATCCATACTCTCTGACACAGGACACACAGTCCGTACTCTCTGATACAGGACACACAATTTGTAAACTCTGACACAGACCAGCCAGTCCATATGCTATTACACAGCATGCACAGTCTGTACTTTCTGACATGGGGCACACAGTCCGTACACCCTGACCCGGGGAACACAGTCCGTGCTCTCTGACACGGGACACACAGTCTGTACTCTCTGACACTGGACACACAGTCCGTGCTCTCTGACACAGGACACACAGTCCGTACTCTCTGACACGGGACACACAGTCCGTACTTTCTGAAACAGGGCACCCATACCGTACACCCTGACCCGGGGAACACAGTCCGTACCTGAATCCTGTCAGTGTAGTTGTCCAGCAGGAGGACCCCTGAGCTCGTCACTTTCTTTGTCTCTACCATCGTTTTCAGGTCTGCGAGGAGACTCATGTGTTTTGACATATCTGTTGCCAGAACCTGTTATAGAAGCACAAGAGAAAAAATGAGACAGAGAGATTCATTTCCACCCTGCACCTTCCAGCTATTGTCGCTATTGTCGTGTGGTCACTGTTGGAATATGGAGAAAAACGACAGCCACACATTGCACCTGATCATGACCAGGTAATTGGCTTGTTTGGACACAGTGCGACATTCCTGAAGAAGGGCTCATGCCCAAAACGCCGACTCTCCTGCTCCTTGGATGCTGCCTGACCTGCTGCGCTTTTCCAGCAAGACATTTTGCAGCTCTGATCCCCAGCATCTGCAGACCTCACTTTCTTCACAGCGTGACTTGCCCAACATTATATGCTCTGAAGTCTGACCCTGACTCGGCTTCCCACTGAACCGAGGGGGGAAAACATGGGGTTGAAATGTACTCACCATGTCAATGACCATCTTGCGTAGACTTTGCCGCTGTCGTTTGGGGAGATTCTGGAATATGTCACAGTTTTCCTCCTGAAGTAGTTTGAAGCCCACAGCGAGGTGATGATTCTCCAGGACAGATTCGTCATTGTACATTAGAGCCAGCTCCGAATCTGGGAGACAGGAACAAAATGGCCATTATTGGGCCACATTCGCCCAAGGGCAGAGATCCTAAAGTTCACAAAGAATCTGTCAGAAGTAGACAGCACCCAGTCCAGAAAGGCTCCAAAACATACCGAATGCTAAGGCCCTGGATAAGCGTGCCTAACATTAAGAGCTGGGCTGATGTCCTATGCTGCCTTAGTGAGCCGTGTGATATCAAGCAATGTTGTCAATGAGCCTCAAGTTGAAACATAGAACATAGAAAAATACAGCGCAGTACAGGCCCTTCGGCCCTCAATGTTGCGCCGATCCAAGCCTACCTAACCTACACTAGCCCACTATCCTCCATATGCCTATCCAATGCCCGTTTAAATGCCCATAAAGAGGGAGAGTCCACCACTGTTACTGGCAGGGCATTCCATGAACTCACGACTCGCTGAGTAAAGAATCTACCCCTAACATCTGTCCTATACCTACCACCCCTTAATTTAAAGCTATGCCCCCTCGTAATATCTGAGTCCATACGTGGAAAAAGGTTCTCATGGTCAACCCTATCTAAACCCCTAATCATCTTGTACACCTCTATCAAGTCACCCCTAAACCTTCTTTTCTCCAATGAAAATAGCCCCAAGTGCCTCAGCCTTTCCTCATACGATCTTCCTACCATGCCAGGCAACGTCCTGGTAAAACCACATGTAGTGCTGAGGTTGTGAGCATTGCTTACAATAGACTACAACCTGAACTATGGCAGGACAGTGAATGAGACAGGACTGCTGCTATTACTGGAAACCAGGTGACAAACTTAGCTATGATGCTGCTGTCAAGACCAGATCTTTATATTTGTCTTTAATTTTGGTTTATGGACCAAAATGGGAAATGGAAACTGTTTTTGAACCAAGGAAACTGTGGAAGGAAATGTCACAGTTTTAAAACAAGTTACTGGAGCTTATTGTAAGCTATATTTGCACTGCTGCTTTGGGTAAGCAGTCAGGGGACATTGTCGGAACCATCAGCACCATGGGTGGGTGTTCAGGGCAAACAACACAGAAAATTTACAGCCCTTCAGCCCTCCAAGCCTGAGCCGATCCAAATCTACTCTCTTAACCTATCGCCCACTTCCTAAGCATCCATGTCCCTCTGCTCCCCACCTACTCATGCATCTGTCCAGACGCATCTTAAATGAATCTACCATGCCTGCCTCTACCACCTCTGCTGGCAACGCGTTCCAAACCCCCACCACCCTCTGTGTAAAGTACTTGCCATGTGTATCCCCCTTAAACTTTCCATCTCTCACCTTGAAACCGTGACCTCTCGTTATTGAACCCTTCACCCTGGGAAAAAACTTATTGCTATCCACCCTGTCTATACCCTTCATGATTTTGTAAACCTCAATCAGGTCGCCCCTCAATCTCCTTTATTCTAATGGAAATAAACCTAACTTACTCAACCTTTCTTCATAGCTAGCACCTTCCATATCAGGCAACATCCTCGTAAACCTTCTCTGCACCCTCTCCAAAGCGCCCACATCCTTTTGGTAATGTGGTGCCCAGAACTGTACACAGTATTCTAAATATGGCCGAACCAATGTCTTGTACAATTTTAACATGACCTGCCAGCTCTTATACTCAATACCCCGTCCAGTGAAGGTAAGCGTACTATGTGCCTTCTTGCCCACTCTATCCACCTGTGCAGCTACCTTCAGGGTACAATGAACCTGCACTCCCAGATCTCTCTGCCCATCAACTTTTCCCAAAGCTCTACCATTTACAGTACAGTTCGCTCCAGAATTAGACTTCCCTAAATGCATCATCTCACATTTGTCTGGATTGAACTCCATCTGGCACTTTTCCGCCCAACTCTCCAGTCTATCCATATCCTCCTGTACTCTCTGACAGTCCATTATGCTTTCTGCTACTCCACCAATCTTAGTGTCAACTGCAAAACTGCTGATCATACCAACAGTGCCCTCTTCAAGATCATTTATGTATATCACAACCAACAGTGGCCCCAGCACTGACCCCTGTGGGACACCCACTGGTCACCTTTCTCTGTTTCCAGAAACTCCCTTCAACTACTACTCTCTGTCTCCTATTGCTCAACCAGTTCTTTATCCACCTAGCTAGAACACCCTGCACACCATGTGACTTTGTCCATTAGTCTACCATGGGGAACCTTATCAAACGCCTTACTAAAGTCCATGTATCAACATCTACGGGTCTTCCTTCATCTACCAACTTGGTTGCCTCCTCCAAGAACTCTATTAAGTTGGTAAGGCATAATCTCCCCCGCACAAAACCATGTTGCCTATCACTGATAAGCCCATTCTCTTCCAAATATAAATAGGTTCTAGCCCTCAATACCTCCTCCAGCAACTTTCCCACCACTGACGTCAGGCTCACTGCTCTGTAGTTAACTGGAATGTCCCTACTACCCTTCTTGAACAGGGGTCCGCATTAACAATTTCCCAGTCCTGGCCTATGTTTAAGGATGCTACAGATATCTGTCAGGGCCCCAGCTATTTCCTCTCTTGCCTCCCTCAGCAATCTGGGATAGATCCCATCTGGACCTGGGGAAATTGTCTACCTTAATGTCTGTTAGCCTACCCAACACATTCTCCCTCCTTATTTCAACGTGATCTAGAGAAAACAAACTTCTATCTCTCATCTCAACATTCACCATGTCCCTCTCCTCAGTGAACACTGATAGTAAGTCATCATTGAGAATCTCACCCATTTTCTCAGGTTCGACTTCCTTATCCTTTTGTGGACCAAGTTTTTCTCTAGTTACCCTCTTGCTTCTTATATATGAAGAAAAGGCCTTGGGATTCTCCTTAATTCTGCTCACTAAAGTTTTCTCATGACTCCTTTTAGCCCACTTGATTTCTCGTTTAAGATTGGTCCTACTCTCCCGATATTCCTCCAAGGACCGTTCTGTTCTGAGCTGCCTGGACCTTATGTATGCTTCCCTTTTCCTCTTGGCTAGTCACACAATTTCTCCTGTCATCCACGGTTCACAAATCATGCGTTTCCTATCTCTTGTTTTCAAAGGGACGTGCCTATCCAGCACTACCTTCAACCTCTCTGTGAAAGCCTCCCACATCTCAAATGTGGACTTCCCTTCAAATAGCTGTCCCCAAGCCACAATTCCCAGCTCCTGCCAAATTTTGACATAATTGGCCTTGGCTCAGTTTAGTACCCTTCCCTTAGGACCACTCTTATCTTTCCCTGTGAGTATTTAAAAACTTACAGGATTGTGGTCACTATTCCCAAAGAAATCTCCACTGCAACTTCTACTACCTGTCCTGGCTCGTTCCGAGTCCCAGGTCCAATATCGCCCCTTCCCTCGTCGGACTATTGACATACTGCTCTAGGAAACTCTCCTGGATGCTTCGTACAAATTCTACCCCATCCAGACCTCTGACGCTAAGTGTATCCCAGTCAATGTTGGGAAAATTAAAATCTCCCGTCACCACCACCCTGCTGCCTCTACATCTTTCCATAATCTGTTTACCGATTTGTTCTTCTACCTCATGCTCAGTGTTGGGAGGGTCTGGAATACAGCCCCAACAATGTAACTGCACCCTTCTTATTTCTCAGCTCCACCCATAATGCCTCACTACCCAAGACCTCCACAGCGTGCTCCTTTAGCACAGCCGTGATATCATCCCTGACCAGCAATGCAACTCCACCGCTCCCCCCCCCTCCCCCCGCTTTACTTCCCTCCCTGCCCTGTCTGAAGCATCTAGATCCTGGAACATTTCGTTGACAATCATGCCCTTCCTACAACCAAGTCTCTGTGATCGCAATAAAATCATACTCCCAGGCACCAATCCAATCCCTAAGTTCGTCTGCCTTATCCACTGTACTCCTTGCATTAGAGCATATGTACGTCAGACCATCAGTTCTTTAGTGTTCATTTGCTCTCTGCCGACTCTTCCCGTTGGTAATGCTAACTTCATGATCCTGTTACTCACACTCTCTGGATTCCACTTTGCTATCTACTTGTCTTCTCTTCTGGTTCCCAGCCCCCTGCTACATTAGTTTATACTCTCCCCAACAATGGTACCAAAAACTCCCCCAAGGACATTAGTTCCAGTCTGGTTCAGGTGTAGACCATCGAATTTGTAATAGTCTCACCTTCCCCAGAACTGGTCCCAATGCCCCACAAATCTGAACCCCTCCCTCTTACACCATCCCTCAAGCCACGTGTTCACCCTGCCTATTCTTTCATTTCTACCCTGGCTAGCACGGGGCACTGGTAACAATCCTGAGACCACTATCTGTGGGTCCTCCTCTTTAACCTCTCTCTGAGCTGCCGGAATTCTGCTTTGGCAGTTTCACCAAGGGATCACCTGTTGGTTGGTTTCTCAATCAGAACCAGTTGCTTGGGTCAGGAATGCTGAGTGTAACAGCTCTGTGACTGGCTCCTGTGTGTGGACAGGACAGGGGCAAGGAGCCTCCAGGCTGCAAAAAGACACCTTTCTCTCTCCCTTTGCCGCACATTAACACAAATTGGAAGACAGCTAGCTTTGCTTGCTCACCATTCTTCATAAAATGCTGCCCCTAATTAGTGACCGAGTGACTGAACAACCAGTGTGACCACTGCCCAGAATGCCTCATTACTGGAACTGTCCAACAAGCGCCAAGATATAACCTGGGTAGTGGTGAGAAAGGCACCACCGTTCACATCTTCATGTTTATCCAAACTCTCTCTGCCTCAAAATGGCTCCAAGAAATTGCTTCAGGAATTTTGCAAAAGGAGTTGGAGAAAGATGCAGTGTTTGTGTTAAGGTGCGTCCTGAGCAGCTCCGTGTCACATGACTCTGGGCTCCATGGTCTGGGACACACACTGAGACAAACATCAACAGCACCTGGAGAACCATCAGCTTGGTGAGAGATGCTCCTTGGTGTTGCCAGAACCTGCTGGTGTCCCTTTGTAAAGAGCTGACCATGACGGAGTGTTGCAGACTGGCACATTCCAAGGTGCAGGACTACACGCTGAAGGAAGCTTGGGACTGTCACCACCAAGGCACAGAGGTAAAAGGTCACAGTCTGCGGTCATTCTGACAGGACACTGCAAGGGCCTGTTATGTTTTAAGGTACCCTGGTAGCCTTAGTGAGAATGTAACTGCTTTTCATTCAGAGGATGTGTGTGTCCCTGGGTGGGCAGTATCTATTGGGGGATGTGTGTGTCCCTGGGTGGGCAGTATCTATTGGGGGATGTGAGTGTCCCTGGGTGGGCAGTATCTATTGGGGGATGTGGGTGTCCCTGGGTGGGCAGTATCTATTGGGGGATGTGAGTGTCCCTGGGTGGGCAGTATCTATTGGGGGATGTGAGTGTCCCTGGGTGGGCAGTATCTATTGGGGGATGTGAGTGTCCCTGGGTGGGCAGTATCTATTGGGGGATATGGGTGTCCCTGGAGGGGCAGTATCTATTGGGGGATGTGGGTGTCCCTGGGTGGGCAGTATCTATTGGGGGATGTGGGTATCCCTGGGTGGGCAGTAACTATTGGGGGATGTGGGTGCCTCTGGATGAGCAGTATCTATTAGGGGATGTGGGTGTCCCTGGGTGGGCAGTATCTATTAGGGGATGTGGGTGTCCCTGGGTGGGCAGTATCTATTGGGGGATGTGAGTGTCCCTGGGTGGGCAGTATCTATTGGGGGATGTGGGTGTCCCTGGGTGGGCAGTATCTATTTGGGGATGTGGGTGTCCCTGGGTGGGCAGTATCTATTGGGGGATGTGGGTGTCCCTGGGTGGGCAGTATCTATTTGGGGATGTGGGTGTCCCTGGGTGAACACTATCTATTGGGGGATGTGAGTGTCCCTGGGTGGGCAGTATCTATTGGGGGATGTGAGTGTCCCTGGGTGGGCAGTATCTATTGGGGGATATGGGTGTCCCTGGGTGGGCAGTATCTATTGGGGGATGTGGGTGTCCCTGGGTGGGCAGTATCTATTGGGGGATGTGAGTGTCCCTGGGTGGGCAGTATCTATTGGGGGATGTGTGTGTCCCTGGGTGGGCAGTATCTATTGGGGGATGTGAGTGTCCCTGGGTGGGCAGTATCTATTGGGGGATATGGGTGTCCCTGGGTGAGCAGTATCTATTGGGGGATATGGGTGTCCCTGGGTGGGCAGTATCTATTGGGGGTAATGGGTGTCCCTGGGTGAGAAGTATCTATTGGGGGATGTGGGTGTCCCTGGGTGGGCAGTATCTATTGGGGGATGTGGGTGTCCCTGGGTGGGCAGTATCTATTGGGGGATGTGGGTGTCCCTGGGTGGGCAGTATCTATTGGGGGATGTGGGTGTCCCTGGGTGGGCAGTATCTATTGGGGGATGTGGGTGTCCCTGGGTGAACACTATCTATTGGGGGATGTGAGTGTCCCTGGGTGGGCAGTGTCTACTGGGGGATGTGAGTGTCCCTGGGTGGGCAGTATCTATTGGGGGATATGAGTGTCCCTGGGTGGGCAGTATCTATTGGAGGATGTGAGTGTCCCTGGGTGGGCAGTATCTATTGGGGGATGTGAGTGTCCCTGGGTGGGCAGTATCAATTGGGTGTGTGAGTGTCCCTGGGTGGGCAGTATCTATTGGGGGATGTGAGTGTCCCTGGGTGGGCAGTATCTATTGGGGGATATGGGTGTCCCTGGGTGGGCAGTATCTATTGGGGGATGTGGGTGTCCCTGGGTGGGCAGTATCTATTGGGGGATGTGAGTGTCCCTGGGTGGGCAGTATCTATTGGGGGATCTGAGTGTCCCTGGGTGGGCAGTATCTATTGGGGGATGTGGGTGTCCCTGGGTGGGCAGTATCTATTGGGGGATGTGGGTGTCCCTGGGTGGGCAGTATCTATTGGGGGATGTGGGTATCCCTGGGTGGGCAGTATCTATTGGGGGATGTGGGTGTCCCTGAGTGGGCAGTATCTATTGGGGGATGTGAGTGTCCCTGGGTGGGCAGTATCTATTGGAGGATGTGAGTGTCCCTGGGTGGGCAGTATCTATTGGGGGATGTGGGTGTCCCTGGGTGGGCAGTATCTATTGGGGGATATGGGTGTCCCTGGGTGGGCAGTATCTATTGGGGGATGTGGGTGTCCCTGGGTGGGCAGTATCTATTGGGGGATGTGAGTGTCCCTGGGTGGGCAGTATCTATTGGGGGATGTGAGTGTCCCTGGGTGGGCAGTATCTATTGGGGGATATGGGTGTCCCTGGGTGAGCAGTATCTATTGGGGGATATGGGTGTCCCTGGGTGGGCAGTATCTATTGGGGGTAATGGGTGTCCCTGGGTGAGAAGTATCTATTGGGGGATGTGGGTGTCCCTGGGTGGGCAGTATCTATTGGGGGATGTGGGTGTCCCTGGGTGGGCAGTACCTATTGGGGGATGTGGGTGTCCCTGGGTGGGCAGTATCTATTGGGGGATGTGGGTGTCCCTGGGTGGGCAGTATCTATTGGGGGATGTGGGTGTCCCTGGGTGAACACTATCTATTGGGGGATGTGAGTGTCCCTGGGTGGGCAGTATCTATTGGGGGATGTGAGTGTCCCTGGGTGGGCAGTATCTATTGGGGGATATGAGTGTCCCTGGGTGGGCAGTATCTATTGGAGGATGTGAGTGTCCCTGGGTGGGCAGTATCTATTGGGGGATGTGAGTGTCCCTGGGTGGGCAGTATCAATTGGGGGGTGTGAGTGTCCCTGGGTGGGCAGTATCTATTGGGGGATGTGAGTGTCCCTGGGTGGGCAGTATCTATTGGGGGATATGGGTGTCCCTGGGTGGGCAGTATCTATTGGGGGATCTGAGTGTCCCTGGGTGGGCAGTATCTATTGGGGGATGTGGGTGTCCCTGGGTGGGCAGTATCTATTGGGGGATGTGGGTTTCCCTGGGTGGGCAGTATTTATTGGGGGATGTGGGTGTCCCTGGGTGGGCAGTATCTATTGGAGGATGTGAGTGTCCCTGGGTGGGCAGTATCTATTGGGGGATGTGGGTATCCCTGGGTGGGCAGTATCTATTGGGGGATGTGGGTGTCCCTGAGTGGGCAGTATCTATTGGGGGATGTGAGTGTCCCTGGGTGGGCAGTATCTATTGGGGGATGTGGGTGTCCCTGGGTGGGCAGTATCTATTGGAGGATGTGAGTGTCCCTGGGTGGGCAGTATCTATTGGGGGATGTGAGTGTCCCTGGGTGGGCAGTATCTATTGGGGGATATGGGTGTCCCTGGGTGGGCAGTATCTATTGGGGGATGTGGGTGTCCCTGGGTGGGCAGTATCTATTGGGGGATGTGAGTGTCCCTGGGTGGGCAGTATCTATTGGGGGATGTGAGTGTCCCTGGGTGGGCAGTATCTATTGGGGGATGTGGGTGTCCCTGGGTGGGCAGTATCTATTGGGGGATGTGGGTTTCCCTGGGTGGGCAGTATCTATTGGGGGATGTGGGTGTCCCTGGGTGGGCAGTATCTATTGGAGGATGTGAGTGTCCCTGGGTGGGCAGTATCTATTGGGGGATGTGTGTGTCCCTGGGTGAGCAGTATCTATTGGGGGATGTGAGTGTCCCTGGGTGGGCAGTATCTATTGGGGGATGTGAGTGTCCCTGGGTGGGCAGTATCTATTGGGGGATGTGGGTGTCCCTGGGTGGGCAGTATCTATTCGGGGATGTGGGTGTCCCTGGGTGGGCAGTATCTATTGGGGGATCTGAGTGTCCCTGGGTGGGCAGTATCTATTGGGGGATGTGGGTGTCCCTGGGTGGGCAGTATCTATTGGGGGATGTGGGTTTCCCTGGGTGGGCAGTATTTATTGGGGGATGTGGGTGTCCCTGGGTGGGCAGTATCTATTGGAGGATGTGGGTGTCCCTGGGTGGGCAGTATCTATTGGGGGATGTGGGTATCCCTGGGTGGGCAGTATCTATTGGGGGATGTGGGTGTCCCTGAGTGGGCAGTATCTATTGGGGGATGTGAGTGTCCCTGGGTGGGCAGTATCTATTGGAGGATGTGAGTGTCCCTGGGTGGGCAGTATCTATTGGGGGATGTGGGTGTCCCTGGGTGGGCAGTATCTATTGGGGGATATGGGTGTCCCTGGGTGGGCAGTATCTATTGGGGGATGTGGGTGTCCCTGGGTGGGCAGTATCTATTGGGGGATGTGAGTGTCCCTGGGTGGGCAGTATCTATTGGGGGATGTGAGTGTCCCTGGGTGGGCAGTATCTATTGGGGGATATGGGTGTCCCTGGGTGAGCAGTATCTATTGGGGGATATGGGTGTCCCTGGGTGGGCAGTATCTATTGGGGGTAATGGGTGTCCCTGGGTGAGAAGTATCTATTGGGGGATGTGGGTGTCCCTGGGTGGGCAGTATCTATTGGGGGATGTGGGTGTCCCTGGGTGGGCAGTATCTATTGGGGGATGTGGGTGTCCCTGGGTGGGCAGTATCTATTGGGGGATGTGGGTGTCCCTGGGTGGGCAGTATCTATTGGGGGATGTGGGTGTCCCTGGGTGAACACTATCTATTGGGGGATGTGAGTGTCCCTGGGTGGGCAGTATCTATTGGGGGATGTGAGTGTCCCTGGGTGGGCAGTATCTATTGGGGGATATGAGTGTCCCTGGGTGGGCAGTATCTATTGGAGGATGTGAGTGTCCCTGGGTGGGCAGTATCTATTGGGGGATGTGAGTGTCCCTGGGTGGGCAGTATCAATTGGGGGGTGTGAGTGTCCCTGGGTGGGCAGTATCTATTGGGGGATGTGAGTGTCCCTGGGTGGGCAGTATCTATTGGGGGATATGGGTGTCCCTGGGTGGGCAGTATCTATTGGGGGATCTGAGTGTCCCTGGGTGGGCAGTATCTATTGGGGGATGTGGGTGTCCCTGGGTGGGCAGTATCTATTGGGGGATGTGGGTTTCCCTGGGTGGGCAGTATTTATTGGGGGATGTGGGTGTCCCTGGGTGGGCAGTATCTATTGGAGGATGTGAGTGTCCCTGGGTGGGCAGTATCTATTGGGGGATGTGGGTATCCCTGGGTGGGCAGTATCTATTGGGGGATGTGGGTGTCCCTGAGTGGGCAGTATCTATTGGGGGATGTGAGTGTCCCTGGGTGGGCAGTATCTATTGGGGGATGTGGGTGTCCCTGGGTGGGCAGTATCTATTGGAGGATGTGAGTGTCCCTGGGTGGGCAGTATCTATTGGGGGATGTGAGTGTCCCTGGGTGGGCAGTATCTATTGGGGGATATGGGTGTCCCTGGGTGGGCAGTATCTATTGGGGGATGTGGGTGTCCCTGGGTGGGCAGTATCTATTGGGGGATGTGAGTGTCCCTGGGTGGGCAGTATCTATTGGGGGATGTGAGTGTCCCTGGGTGGGCAGTATCTATTGGGGGATGTGGGTGTCCCTGGGTGGGCAGTATCTATTGGGGGATGTGGGTTTCCCTGGGTGGGCAGTATCTATTCGGGGATGTGGGTGTCCCTGGGTGGGCAGTATCTATTGGAGGATGTGAGTGTCCCTGGGTGGGCAGTATCTATTGGGGGATGTGTGTGTCCCTGGGTGAGCAGTATCTATTGGGGGATGTGAGTGTCCCTGGGTGGGCAGTATCTATTGGGGGATGTGAGTGTCCCTGGGTGGGCAGTATCTATTGGGGGATGTGGGTGTCCCTGGGTGGGCAGTATCTATTCGGGGATGTGGGTGTCCCTGGGTGGGCAGTATCTATTCGGGGATGTGAGTGTCCCTGGGTGGGCAGTATCTATTGGGGGATGTGGGTGTCCCTGGGTGGGCAGTATCTATTGGGGGATGTGAGTGTCCCTGGGTGGGCAGTATCTATTGGGGGATGTGGGTGTCCCTGGGTGGGCAGTATCTATTGGGGAATGTGGGTGTCCCTGGGTGGGCAGTATCTATTGGGGGATGTGGGCATCCCTGGGTGGGCAGTATCTATTGGGGGATGTGAGTGTCCCTGGGTGGGCAGTATCTATTGGGGGATGTGGGTGTCCCTGGGTGGGCAGTATCTATTGGGGGATGGTGTGTTTCTGGCTGGGCAGCATTTTATTTCCTGTCCCTAGTTGCCTCTTGAAAAGGTGAGCTGCCTTCTTCAACCGCTGCAGTCCCCCCACAATACCCTGAGGGGAGGGCGGAATTTCGGATTTCATTGCAATCTTAGAAAATGCCAGTTTGGTGTAAATGGACTGAAGCTCTTGTGAGCAATGTCAAATTGCACGGTATTTCCCACAAGATCTGCATGGACCTTTTTACTTGAAGGTTCTCAATGAATAAAATACAGCTTTGCAAAATAAACCCTTGCCCCGTCGCTGAAGAACTGAAAGGATTTGTAAAGAACGTAATTATCGATCAGATGGTCTTAGAATCAAAATGGACACCTAATTGGACCCTGTGCACAGGTGCTGTATTGAAGTATTTCACTTATATTTCTTTCTCCATGCGTAACATCTCTGTTTTTGTCTGTCTGTGTCTGCATGCCTGGGTAGGGATTTCAGAAGGACTAAAGTTTGAGGTATAAATTGGAAATTATGTTTTGTTTGCCCGTGGTTAGAACTGATTTATTTGTAATGAACAGTAGTTTCTTTTTAAGTTATAAAAACCTGACTGGTGTATTCTATTAACCTGAGTTTGTAAGGCAGGAGGCAGGAAATTTGGGGATTTTGAGTAATTTGATTAAATCTTCAGTTTTTGAGAGGACCACGAGAACAATGGGACTTGAGTATTGGGTACTTTCCTAAATGGTCAAGACACAGCCAACAAGTGAATAACTAGCTTTCACCCTCCTCTCTGACCCCTGAGACAATAAAAGCTGGCTCCTATTAGTCCCTATCATACTGTTTCAAACCAAGGAATGCATAGAGCCAGCACTCAGTCTCCTGGGGATCCACCTCAACTCCAAAAGCAAGTCAAGGCTCTCATGTTACTGCATTAGCAATGCAGAGTCCTGGGTCGTCAGTCGAGACATTCTGAATTTAATCTTACAGTTTAATTCAGTTAACAAGCTCTGGAAGTAAAAAGCTGGTATCAGTAACTGTGACCCACATGAAGCTGTTAGACTGTAACAAAGATACAACTTGGTTCATTAATGACCTTGAGAGAAGGAAGCTCACTATTCTAAACACATCAGCCTCACACCATGCCCTCTAAAATAGCCCAGTCAGCATTCATTTACATTAAATCATGACAGGATTGAGAAGATGGCCATTATTGGGTGTGTCAGGATGGACTATAACTTGCAACTTAGTCAGTGATGGCCACATTACAAGAATGAAGAAGAATGTAATGATCCAAACTGAGTCCTGATACTCACTGGTGTTGATGAGGAACTGATTGGAAACTCCTGGGTGATCCACATCATGAATTGCAGCAGCAAACAGTGCAGCGAGTGTCTCTAGATCAGTAAAGACGGCCTGAAATAAAAGGTGCAGTCAAGGGAAAGTGATGACCACACTCCTATCTATCATCCAGCCTCAATCAAACCCGAAAGAAACTCCCTCCTCAGTCAACAGGGCTCCGCTCAGCAAAGTCAACAAACTGTCTCAACGATGGCCTGTTCTGGAGCCCAGGCCTACAGGCTGCAGGTGGCTTAGAGCAAGAATTATACCTTCCCTGGAATTAGTACGGAATGCATTGTTTCCCAACTACCCTCAAAGAGATACACCAAGCAAAACTGAGGGTGAAATACACTCACATCGAGGGCTGGGGTAGACAGCAGTACATGTGTGGACTGAGTAACATCAGCTGCATGCAAACTGTTGTGGTACGCGACGTCAGCATGGTAATGATCCTCCAGTGTCATTATGTATGTGAGGAAAGTGTCAACTGGAATCCTGAAGGTCTTCATCAAGTCTCTCTCCTGAAATAAACACAGTGAGTGACCATTACCCTGAGTAAACTGGCCTTGCATATTGCAAAAGGGACCTGGTTTTGTCTCTTACTCATCAGTACAGTATTGCAAGAATACCAAACCTCAAAGGGAGTCATAATTTATCCAGCACAGGAGGACGGTACAGATTAGTTGGTAAGTCAGGACTCTGCTTGTTAGGGCAGCACTGAGGAACACTGGGAGTGTGTGAAGCTGCAGGGCCCCGTTCTTTGCAAACAGAACAAATATGTGCCCATTTGAACTAACCAAAGCTTGTGGCCAATGGAGGGCCTGTACAGATACCGTCTGTTCGGCAAGTTCACCTCCTACCTGGAAAATAGCGTACATGATGCAGCTGAGCGGCCGGTTGTTCGAGAACTCAGAAATTCGGAAAATGTTAAGGCCCCATATGTTCAAATCATCCAATTCCTAGAAGAACAGGATATCTCTGTAAACATAGCACAAAACGACTGGAATATTGGAATATTACTGTTCAATTCTTTCAAGACATTTCACAGGGTATTCTTAACCTTTATTCCATTCATTCCTCCTCAAGGTGCTGACTCTCTCTGGGGTACAGTTCCCTGTTTCCTGAAAGTGCTGACTCTCCCCGGGGAAATGCTCCCCCTGTCCTGAAGTTGCTGACTCTCTCCAGGGTACAGTTCCCCCTCTCCTGAAGTTGCTGACTGTGACTGGGGTACAGTTCCCCCTCTCCTGAAGGTGCTGACTCTCTCCAGGGTACAGTTCCCCCTCTCCTGAAGTTGCTGACTGTGACTGGGGTACAGTTCCCCCTCTCCTGAAGTTGCTGACTGTGACTGGGGTACAGTTCCCCCTCTCCTGAAGGTGCTGACTCTTCCCAGGGTACTGTCCCCCCTCTCCTGAAGATGCAGACTCTCCCCAGGGTACAGTTCCCCCTCTCCTGAAGGTGCTGACTCTCCCCGGGGTACGGTTCCCCCTCTCCTGAAGGTGCTGACTCTCGCCAGGGTACTGTCCCCCCTCTCTTGAAGGTGCTGAGTCTCCCTGGGGTACAGTTCTCCCTCTCCTGAAGGTGCTGACTGTGACTGGGGTACAGTTCCCCCTCTCCTGAAGATGCAGACTCTCCCCAGGGTACAGTTCCCCCTCTCCTGAAGGTGCTGACTCTCCCCAGGGTACAGTTCCCCCTCTCCTGAAGTTGCTGACTCTCCCTGGGGTACGTTCCCCCTCTCCTGAAGTTGCTGACTGTGACTGGGGTACAGTTCCCCCTCTCCTGAAGGTGCTGACTCTCCCTGGGGTACAGTTCCCCCTCTCCTGAAGGTGCTGACTCTGACTGGGGTTTAATTTTCTTATCTTTCAGGTGCTTCCCAGTGAGACAGTTCAATTCTCTGGGCTGCTGGATGCTCCCCCTCCCGATGTGACTGGATCTTTGAGCACATCATTGTTCTGTTCAATGATGTGCTCCCATGGTATTGTCTGACACCCATACACTGAATAAATCACTGAATGATGCCTTTAGCTGGAGTACTGGGGTCAGCTACATTAATTGAGATCTACTAAAAACAGGCAGGTTGGAGGGGGCTGGAGGTGATTTGATGTAGACAGAAGGAAGTGGAAACTGGAAGCTTCTCTTCCATAAAGTGCTGAACCCAGAGGCAGCTTGACAATTCCCTGGGGTTTTCACAGAGTTTCCACTCAAGCCTGGAGCAGTTGGCTGGTATTTGTGCCCTGGGGCCCAACAGCCCAATGTTACCTTTGTTAGTGCTTCTTCCTGATGAGTCTTTACTCCAAACCTGGGGATGCTCGAGTTACTCAGGTTGAGGCTTGAGCTGTGGGTCAGTTTCCTCACTCCACTGATCTGACACATGGGCTGTTTGTTCTTCTTCTCTCGGTCTTTCTGGGTGGGAGGTGGGATCTCCACTTCATTCTGCTTGTCTGCAAAAAGGTGCCAGGTGGACAGTCAAATGTAACATCATTCCAGCACAAAGATCTACATTCACACAATTATCCAAATACACAGACACCCACATAAATACAGACACAAACATACGGCACGTGCCACAATTACAAGGGCAGTACCCAGACTGCCCACAAATATACAGGCACAAATATACAAGGACACACAAAAATATAGACACAAATATACAGGCACAAATATACCAATGCATTTAAAGTTGCAGGTGCCCTTTTAAAAATATACAAATACAGAAACACAGAGTAGGTTCAGCAACTGCTCTTGCCCAGCCATCCCTCAGATCCCTCCTGAAAATTGTAGCAAACCTGCCTCTTAAGAAATTACATTTCTAACTCTCTCTGTCCCTTTCCCTCATTCTCCCATTTCTATCTGACTTTCTCTTCCTAACCTCATCTTCCTCTGTTTCCCAGGCTGTTGTTGTCTTCATCTCCCTTTGGTGTCAGCTTCCTGTCTGTCTCCTCAGGAAGTTCCTCTCTCTCTCTGTCTCCCTGGGATTGTTCCTCTCTCTCTATCTCCCTCTGTCTCCATCTCTCTCTGTCTCCCTGGGGTAGTTCCTCTCTCTGTCTCCCTCTCTCTCTGTCTCCCTGGGGTAGTTCCTCTCTTTCTGTCTCTCTCTCTCTGTCTCCCTGGGGTAGTTCCTCTCTCTCTGTCTCCCTGGGGTAGTTCCTCTCTCTGTCTCCCTGTCTCTCTGTCTCCCTGGGGTAGTTCCTCTCTTTCTTTCTGTCTGTCTGTCTGTCTCTCTCTCTCTCTCTGTCTCCCTGGGGTGGTTCCTCTCTCCCTGGGGTGACTCTTCTCCCTCTATCTCTCTGGGGTGGCTCCTTACTCTGTCTCCCCAGGGTGACTCCTCTCTCCCTCTGCCTCCGTAGTTGACCCTTTCAATGGGGGTCTTTCTCTGGCTTGTGTTCTCACTTACCAAGAAAGGTACTGGATATGTACTCAGAGACCTGGTTCCCTGAGCGGCTCATTTCAGACAGGTGGGTCAATTCCCGGTTCAGCATCCTCTTGAACTGTTATAGAGACCAAGAGCAAGGTATGAACATTAACCCCAAACAGCTCAGCACCTCTTTCATCCCCAAATGTTTTGAGGCCGTGTCTGCTGTCACCTTTCCCAGCCAGATTGTCACCGTCTCTGGCATCAGAGATGCTGCCATTCGCTTCTTGCACCAAAGAATCCTCAGCACCCCAACCATCAAACAACGCAATGTACTTTAACAGGCACAACATCAAGAAAATCTGTTTTAGCAAATGATTCCTACCAATGCAAATCCTGCAATTATAGTTTATTAACTGTCCCACTCAATCCCCCCACTGCCTCCATCCCGCGGGAGGGGGCAGGAGTGTGCCAGTCAGATACACAGTGTGCAGCTTTCACTCTGCAGTTGTAATGATGATGTCAGGGGGACTGTGTATGTGCAAAGTGGAAGCAGACAGCTGGCTTCAGGAAAACAACAAAGACATTAATGAGACTTTCTTTTCTGCCTCAGTGGGGTGGCAGGAGGTTCTCTATTTCTTTATCTGTTCAGGGCGTGTGGGTATCGTTGGCTGGGCTGGTGTGCCTGGATAATGTGATGGTGTGCTCCTTCTTGAACCACTGCAGTCCGTGTGGTGCAGGGACACTCTCAAAGCTGTTAGGGATAGAGTTCAGTGACACTGACGGGATAGTGAGGGGACGGCGGGGGGAGCTTACAGGGGGCGGTGTTCCCATGTACCTGCTGCTCTCGCCCTTCTCAGTGAACGTGGTCATGGATTTGGGAGGTGCTGTGTGAGGAGCCTTGGTGAGTTGCTGCGCTGCATCTTGTAGATGGTGTTGACTGTTAAGGAATAGCTAGTAATCTAAAGATGGAGTGAATCTGGTGTCTGTAGGGCACAGAAACATATAAACGCACAAGATGTGACTTGTTTGACTGTACATTTCAGGAGGGAACTTTCATGAAGTTTTCAGTCTCCAAATCCCCACTACTCTCTTTCATTGTTGCATCTGGCTTAAAAATTTCATCTTTTTGATAAGTATATTAATGTTATTTGACTTAAAAGAAAGCCTTCATTTACATCGCCTTTTTCACTCTCTGGGTATCCAGAATACCTTTGAAGTTTAGTTCCTGTTGTGATATGTGATGAGACACTAGCCACATTAATATTAAAAGTGAGACAATTGTGATATAGTATTCAATGATACTGACTGAGAGAGAAATATTACCTCAAGATCACAGAGAAAATACCACTGCTCTTCAAATGGAGCTACTGTGTTTATAAACCTCCACCAGGGAGCTATCAATAGGCTGTCTGTTTCCATCTCATATCTCAGCACTGCCCCTCCGACAGTGCAGCGCCCCCTCAGCACTGACCCTCTGACAGTGCGGCACTCCCTCAGCACTGACTCTCAGACAGTGCGGCACTCCCTCAGCACTGACCCTCGGACAGTGCCCACTCCCTCAGCACTGACCCTCCGACAGTGCAGCGCCCCCTCAGCACTGACTCTCAGACAGTGCGGCACTCCCTCAGCACTGACCCTCGGACAGTGCCCACTCCCTCAGCACTGACCCTCCGACAGTGCAGCACTCCCTCAGCACTGACCCTCCGACAGTGTGGCACTCCCTCAGCACTGACCCTCCAACAGTGCGGCGCTCCCTCAGCACTGACCCTCTGACAGTGCGGCACTCCCTCAGCACTGACCTTGCGACAGTGCGGCACTCCCTCAGCACTGACCTTGCGACAGTGCGGCACTCCCTCAGCACTGACCTTCCGACAGTGTGGCGCTCCCTCAGCACTGACCCTCCAACAGTGCGGCGCTCCCTCAGCACTGACCCTCTGACAGTGCGGCACTCCCTCAGCACTGACCTTCCGACAGTGCGGCACTCCCTCAGCACTGACTCTCGGACAGTGCGGCACACCCTCAGTACTGCCCTCTGACAGTGCGGCGCCCCCTCAGCACTGACCCTCCAACAGTGCGGCGCTCCCTCAGCACTGACCCTCTGACAGTGCGGCACTCCCTCAGCACTGACCTTCCGACAGTGCGGCACTCCCTCAGCACTGACTCTCGGACAGTGCGGCACACCCTCAGTACTGCCCTCTGACAGTGCGGCGCCCCCTCAGCAATGATCCTGCAACAGTGCGGCACTCCCTCAGCACTGACCCTCCAACAGCGCAGCACTCTCTCAGCACCGAGCCTCTGACAGAGCGGCACTCTCTCAGCACTGACTCTCTGACAGTGCGGTGTTCTCTCAGTAATGACCCTATGACACAGCAATGCCCCTTCAGTATTCCAACTCATTGCGGTATTAGCCTAGATGTCTTTTTTCTAAGTTTGTGAGAAGATTTGTAGCTCGGGTGCTCGTTGTTGTGGTTCTGTTCGCCGAGCTGGGAATTTGTGTTGCAGACGTTTCGTCCCCTGTCTAGGTGACATCCTCAGGGATTGGGAGCCTCCTGTGAAGCGCTTCTGTGATGTTTCCTCTGGCATTTATAGTGGTTTGAATCTGCCGCTTCCAGTTGTCAGTTCCAGCTGTCCACTGCAGTGGTCAGTATATTGGGTCCAGGTCGATGTGCTTATTGATTGAATCTGTGGATGAGTGCCATTCCTCTAGGAATTCCCTGGCTGTTCCCTGTTTGGCTTGTCCTGTAATAGTAGTGTTGTCCCAGTCGAATTCATGTTGTTTGTCATCTGCGTGTGTGGCTATAAGGATAGCTGGTCGTGTCGTTTCGTGGCTAGTTGGTGTTTGTGGATGTGGATCGTTAGCTGTCTTCCTGTTTGTCCTATGTAGTGTTTTGTGCAGTCCTAGACGTGATGGTACAGAGAACACCAAACGGAGAGTTCACCACAAAGGTACACAGGAAAGCCACACACACAGACCAAGTCCTGAACTATGAAAGCAACCACCCCAACACACACAAAAGAAGTTGCATCAAGACACTATTCAAAAGGGCCACAACACACTGCAGCACACCAGCACTGCAAAAAGAGGAAGAAGAACACCTATACAATGTATTCACCAAAAATGGATTACCCCACAATTTCATCAACAGGTACCTAAGGGAAAGACAACGGAACGAGGACATGCCACAACCCAAAGGACTAGCCACACTACCATACATCAGGAGCATTTCCGAACTGACAGCAAGACTACTGCAACCACTAGGACTCATAACAGCACACAAACCAACAGCCACTCTCAGACAACAACTCACCAGGACAAAGGACCCAATACCCAGCATGAGCAAAACCAATGTAGTGTACAAAGTCCTATGCAAGGACTTTTCGTGACATTTTACACATATATATAAACTCAAAGACTTGATGTGCAAGGGACACTTTCAGAATTTGTAGATGACACATTCCGCATCCATGAACACCAACTAGCCACGAAACGACACGACCAGCTATCCTTAGTAGCCACAGACTCAGATGACAAGCAACATGAGTTCGACTGGGATAACACTACTATTATAGGACAAGCCAAACAGAGAACAGCCAGGGAATTCCTGGAGGCATGGCACTCATCCACAGATTCAATCAATAAGCACATCGACCTGGACCCAACATACCGACCACTGCAGCGGACAGCTGGAACTGACAACTGGAAGCGGCAGAGACAAACCACTACAAATGCCGAAGAAAAGATCACAGAAGCGCTTCACAGGAGGCTCCCAAGCACTGAGGATGTCACCTAGACAGGGGACGAAACGTCTGCAACACAAATTCCCAGCTCGGCGAACAGAAACACGTGTTTTTGGGACCAGACCTGGAGCTGCATCGAAATGTAGTTCCCAGTTTATGCCAATCGGTCACCAGGCTGCTGGGACCTGATGACATACAGGACTCACCAAGAAGCATTCTGAGTAAATATCCTGACTGCCCACTGCTATCAACATTCACAATGGATGGGGCGACTGTTTATACAATCACAGAATTGTTTCAGTGCAAAGGAGGCCATTCAGCCCATCATATCAGCACTGGCTGCCTGAGCATTCTGACTCAAAAGCCAATCCCGAGCTTGGGCACTGTCTCTATTTAAATTTTCACCCAATGCTCTCCTGAACGTCTCACCTGAAACTGCTCCCTCCACACTCCCAGGCAGTGCAGTCCAGGTGCCAACAGACGTATGCAAACCCTTTTCTCACCTTATGTTTGCTGCTTTTGAAATCATTTTCAATCTGTGCCATTTTGGTTCTTGATGCTTTTACTTGTGGCTGCAAATGTGTTGCTGGTCAAAGCACAGCAGGTTAGGCAGCATCTCAGGAATAGAGAATTTGACGTTTCGAGCATAAGCCCTTCATCAGGAATAAGAGAGAGAGAGCCAAGCAGGCTAAGATAAAAGGTAGGGAGGAGGGACTAGGGGGAGGGGCGATGGAGGTGGGATAGGTGGAAGGAGGTCAAGGTGAGGGTGATAGGCCGGAGTGGGGTGGGGGCGGAGAGGTCTGGGAACAGTTTTCCCCGATTCGTTGTCCATGCCCCTGATCAGACCTCCCCATTGCCATCTCCTCCATAATGAAGCAGTCCCAGTCTCTCCAATCTGTTCTGATATTGACATTTCTTATCCCTCAAAATATTCTCATCAATCTCTTCTGCACTTTCCAAGACATACACATCCTTCCTACAGTGCACGGCCCAGAACTGCACACAGCTGGGGTCTAAAGAGAGAGCTAGAGAAGTTCAGTATTACCTCCCTGGTCTTGTAATCTATGCCCCAATGAATGAAGCCTTGAATACTGTACTGTACCTGCCTTTCCACTCTCAGTTATTTAAGGACAGTTAGACTGGGTCTGCATATCCTTTCGAACGGGAACCTTTATTTTGTATTGCCTCTCGATATTCTTTGTATCAAAGTGCAACACCTCTTACTTCCCCACATTCAACATCAGCTGCTCCCTATCCACTCACGCTGCCACTCTTGCAATGTCTTTTGGAAGTTCTACACTCTCCTCCCCAGGCTTTACAATTCTGACAAGGGCTGTGTCATCTACAAATTCTGAAAGTGTCCCTTGCACATCCAGTCTTCGAGTTTATATATGTTTGTAAAATGTCACGAAAAGCACGGATCTCAATACTGACCCCAGGGGAGCTGCACGAAAGAGCTTTCTGAGCTTGAAGAATGACCATTGACCCCTTGCTCTCTGATTCCTCTCACACTGTCAATTCTGCATCCACATTGCTACTGGCTGTCTGATATTTTGACCTTGAACTTCCCTCACAAGTCTGTTGTATGGCACTGCATCAACACCTTCTGAAGTCCATACCAACACCCTGGACTCTCATCAACTTTGTTATCTCTACAAAACATTCCAGTCGTTCAATAAAATCATACTGACAAATTCACACTGACTCTTCCAAACTGGCACGCAGTTTCACATCACTGTTAATCCTCCCAAATAATTCTTTCTAGAAATATCCTCATGATCAAAGTTAAAGTGGTTGGTCTTACATTGCTGGGTTGATCTTTCCAATCATTTCTGAACAACATAATGTTTGTAATACTCCAATCAAGAGAAGATTAACCATTGACCAGAAACTGTACTGGACCAGGGAAATAAACAGTGGCTATGAGGCCAGGTCAGAAGCTGCAAATACTCACCTCACACGGCGTGTCCATCATCTCCAAACAACAAGTCAGGAGTGTGATGGAATAATCTCCAACTCCCTGGATGAGTGCAGCTCCAACAATTCTCAAGAAGTATAACATCATCCAGGACAAACCAGACCACATGACTGGCATCACATCCAGCGTCCCTAACATTCATTCTATTCACCACTATCTGCCTGTCACACAGCGCACAGTGTGGGCACTGTCTGTCACACAGCGCACAGTGTGGGCACTGCCTGTCACACAGCGGACAGTGTGGGCACTGTCACACAGCGCACAGTGTGGGCACTGTCTGTCACACAGCACACAGTGTGGGCACTGCCTGTCACACAGCGGACAGTGTGGGCACTGCCTGTCACACAGCGCACAGTGTGGGCACTGTCACACAGCGCACAGTGTGGGCACTGTCTGTCACACAGCACACAGTGTGGGCACTGTCTGTCACACAGCGCACAGTGTGGGCACTGCCTGTCACACAGAGCACAGTGTGGGCACTGCCTGTCACACAGCGTGGGCACTGCCTGTCACACAGCGCACAGTGTGGGCACTGTCTGTCACACAGCGCACAGTGTGGGCACTGCCTGTCACACAGCGCACAGTGTGGGCACTGCCTGTCACACAGCACACATTGTGGGCACAGTATGTCTGTCACAGCGCTCAGTGTGGGCACAGTATGTCTGTCACACAGCACACAGTGTGGGCACTGTCTGTCACACAGCGCACAGTGTGGGCACTGCCTGTCACACAGCGCACAGTGAGGGCACTGCCTGTCACACAGCGTATAGTGAGGGCACTGCCTGTCACACAGCGTATAGTGAGGGCACTGTCTGTCACACTGCGCACAGCGTGGGCACTGTATGTCTGTCACACAGCGCACAGTCTGTCACACAGCGAACAGTGTGGGCACTGTATGTCTGTCACACAGCGCACAGTGTGGACACTGTATGTCTGTCACACAGCGCTCAGTGTGGACACTGTATGTCTGTCACACAGCACTCAGTGTGGGCACTGTCACACAGCACACAGTGTGGGCACTGTCTATCACACAGCGCTCAGTGTGGGCACTGTCTGTCTGTCACACAGCGCACAGTGTGGGCACTGTATGTCTGTCACACAGCGCACAGTGTGGGCACTGTATGTCTGTCACACAGCGCACAGTGTGGGCACTGTCTGTCACACAGCGCACAGTGTGGGCACTGTCTGTCACACAGCGCACAGTGTGGGCACTGTATGTCTGTCACACAGCGCACAGTGTGGGCACTGTATGTCTGTCACACAGCGCACAGTGTGGGCACTGTCTGTCACACAGCGCACAGTGTGGGCACTGTATGTCTGTCACACAGCGCACAGTGTGGGCACTGTCTGTCACACAGCGCACAGTGTGGGCACTGTATGTCTGTCACACAGCGCACAGTGTGGGCACTGTCTGTCACACAGCGCACAGTGTGGGCACTGTATGTCTGTCACACAGCGCTCAGTGTGGGCACTGTCTGTCACACTGCGCACAGTGCGGTCACTGTATGTCTGTCACACAGCGCTCAGTGTGGGCACTGTATGTCTGTCACACAGCGGACAGTGTGGGCACTGTATGTCTGTCACACAGCGCTCAGTGTGGGCACTGTATGTCTGTCACACAGCGGACAGTGTGGGCACTGTCTGTCACACAGCGCACAGTGTGGGCACTGTCTGTCACACAGCGCTCAGTGTGGGCACTGTATGTCTGTCACACAGCGCTCAGTGTGGGCACTGTCTGTCACACAGCGCACAGTGCGGGCACTGTATCTCTGTAACACAGCGCACAGTGTGGGCACTGTATGTCTGTCACACAGCGCTCAGTGTGGGCACTGTATGTCTGTCACACAGCACTCAGTGTGGGTACTGTATGTCTGTCACACAGCGGACAGCGTGGGCACTGTCTGTCACACAGCGCACAGTGTGGGCACTGTCGGTCACACAGCGCACAGTGTGGGCACTGTCGGTCACACAGCGCACAGTGTGGACACTGTCACACAGCGCACAGTGTGGACACTGTATGTCACACATCCCTGAGTGTGGGCACTGTCACACAGCGCTCAGTGTGGGCACTGTCTGTCACACAGTGCTCAGTGTACAGTACAGGATCAGTATATTCCCCTTTACCCTGATAACACTGCCCTGTGTACAGTACAGGATCAGTATATTCCCCCTTTACCCTGATAACACTGCCCTGTGTACAGTACAGGATCAGTATATTCCCCCTTTACCCTGATAACAATGCCCTGTGTACAGTACAGGATCAGTATATTCCCCTTTAACCTGATAACACTGCCCTGTGTACAGTACAGGATCAGTATATTCCCCCTTTACCCTGATAACACTGCCCTGTGTACAGTACAGGGTCAGTATATTCCTCTTTACTCTGATAACACTGCCCTGTGTACAGTACAGGATCAGCATATTCCCCTTTACCCTGATAACACTGCCCTGTGTACAGTACAGGATCAGTATATTCCCCCTTTACCCTGATAACACTGCCCTGTGTACAGTACGGGATCAGTATATTCCCCTTTACCCTGATAACACTGCCCTGTATACAGTACAGGATCAGCATATTCCCCTTTACCCTGATAACACTGCCCTGTGTACAGTACAGGGTCAGTATATTCCCCCTTTACCCTGATAACACTGCCCTGTGTACAGTACAGGATCAGTATATTCCCCTTTACCCTGATAACACTGCCCTGTGTACAGTACAGGATCAGTATATTCCCCCTTTACCCTGATAACACTGCCCTGTGTACAGTACAGGATCAGTATATTCCCCCTTTACCCTGATAACACTGCCCTGTGTACAGTACAGGATCAGTATATTCCCCTTTACCCTGATAACACTGCCCTGTGTACAGTACAGGATCTGTATATTCCCCCTTTACCCTGATAACACTGCCCTGTATACAGTACAGGATCTGTATATTCCCCCTTTACCCTGATAACACTGCCCTGTGTACAGTACGGGATCAGTATATTCCCCCTTTACCCTGATAACACTGCCCTGTGTACAGTACAGGATCAGTATATTCCCCTTTACCCTGATAACACTGCCCTGTGTACAGTACAGGATCAGTATATTCCCCCTTTACCCTGATAACACTGCCCTGTGTACAGTACAGGATCAGTATATTCCCCCTTTACCCTGATAACACTGCCCTGTGTACAGTACAGGATCAGTATATTCCCCTTTACCCTGATAACACTGCCCTGTGTACAGTACAGGATCTGTATATTCCCCCTTTACCCTGATAACACTGCCCTGTGTACAGTACGGGATCAGTAGATTCCCCCTTTACCCTGATAACACTGCCCTGTGTACAGTACAGGATCAGTATATTCCCCCTTTACCCTGATAACACTGCCCTGTGTACAGTACAGGATCAGTATATTCCCCTTTACCCTGATAACACTGCCCTGTGTACAGTACAGGATCAGTATATTCCCCCTTTACCCTGATAACACTGCCCTGTGTACAGTACAGGATCTGTATATTCCCCCTTTACCCTGATAACACTGCCCTGTATACAGTACAGGATCTGTATATTCCCCCTTTACCCTGATAACACTGCCCTGTGTACAGTACGGGATCAGTATATTCCCCCTTTACCCTGATAACACTGCCCTGTGTACAGTACAGGATCAGTATATTCCCCCTTTACCCTGATAACACTGCCCTGTGTACAGTACAGGATCAGTATATTCCCCTTTACCCTGATAACACTGCCCTGTGTACAGTACAGGATCTGTATATTCCCCCTTTACCCTGATAACACTGCCCTGTATACAGTACAGGATCTGTATATTCCCCCTTTACCCTGATAACACTGCCCTGTGTACAGTACGGGATCAGTATATTCCCCCTTTACCCTGATAACACTGCCCTGTGTACAGTACAGGATCAGTATATTCCCCCTTTACCCTGATAACACTGCCCTGTGTACAGTACAGGATCAGTATATTCCCCTTTACCCTGATAACACTGCCCTGTGTACAGTACAGGATCAGTATATTCCCCCTTTACCCTGATAACACTGCCCTGTGTACAGTACGGGATCAGTATATTCCCCTTTACCCTGATAACACTGCCCTGTGTACAGTACAGGATCAGTATATTCCCCCTTTACCCTGATAACACTGCCCTGTGTACAGTACAGGATCAGTATATTCCCCCTTTACCCTGATAACACTGCCCTGTGTACAGTACAGGATCAGTATATTCCCCTTTACCCTGATAACACTGCCCTGTGTACAGTACAGGATCTGTATATTCCCCCTTTACCCTGATAACACTGCCCTGTATACAGTACAGGATCTGTATATTCCCCCTTTACCCTGATAACACTGCCCTGTGTACAGTACGGGATCAGTATATTCCCCCTTTACCCTGATAACACTGCCCTGTGTACAGTACAGGATCAGTATATTCCCCTTTACCCTGATAACACTGCCCTGTGTACAGTACAGGATCAGTATATTCCCCTTTACCCTGATAACACTGCACTGTGTACAGTACAGGATCAGTATATTCCCCCTTTACCCTGATAACACTGCCCTGTGTACAGTACAGGATCAGTATATTCCCCCTTTACCCTGATAACACTGCCCTGTGTACAGTACAGGATCAGTATATTCCCCTTTACCCTGATAACACTGCCCTGTGTACAGTACAGGATCAGTATATTCCCCCTTTACCCTGATAACACTGCCCTGTGTACAGTACAGGATCAGTATATTCCCTTTACCCTGATAACACTGCCCTGTGTACAGTACAGGATCAGTATATTCCCCCTTTACCCTGATAACACTGCCCTGTGTACAGTACAGGATCAGTATATTCCCCTTTACCCTGATAACACTGCCCTGTGTACAGTACAGGATCTGTATATTCCCCCTTTACCCTGATAACACTGCCCTGTATACAGTACAGGATCTGTATATTCCCCCTTTACCCTGATAACACTGCCCTGTGTACAGTACGGGATCAGTATATTCCCCCTTTACCCTGATAACACTGCCCTGTGTACAGTACAGGATCAGTATATTCCCCCTTTACCCTGATAACACTGCCCTGTGTACAGTACAGGATCAGTATATTCCCCTTTACCCTGATAACACTGCCCTGTGTACAGTACAGGATCAGTATATTCCCCCTTTACCCTGATAACACTGCCCTGTGTACAGTACAGGATCTGTATATTCCCCCTTTACCCTGATAACACTGCCCTGTATACAGTACAGGATCTGTATATTCCCCCTTTACCCTGATAACACTGCCCTGTGTACAGTACGGGATCAGTATATTCCCCCTTTACCCTGATAACACTGCCCTGTGTACAGTACAGGATCAGTATATTCCCCCTTTACCCTGATAACACTGCCCTGTGTACAGTACAGGATCAGTATATTCCCCTTTACCCTGATAACATTGCCCTGTGTA
The DNA here is from genome assembly GCF_020745735.1 of Hemiscyllium ocellatum. Classification (NCBI taxonomy): domain Eukaryota; kingdom Metazoa; phylum Chordata; class Chondrichthyes; order Orectolobiformes; family Hemiscylliidae; genus Hemiscyllium; species Hemiscyllium ocellatum. The sequence continues at coordinate 1,274,881 of NC_083445.1, read as the reverse complement.
CAGTACAGGATCAGTATATTCCCCCTTTACCCTGATAACATTGCCCTGTGTACAGTACAGGATCTGTATATTCCCCCTTTGCCCTGATAACACTGCCCTGTGTACAGTACAGGGTCAGTATATTCCCCTTTACCCTGATAACACTGCCCTGTGTACAGTACAGGGTCAGTATATTCCCCTTTACCCTGATAACACTGCCCTGTGTACAGTACAGGATCAGTTTATTCCCCTTTACCCTGATAACACTGCCCTGTGTACAGTACAGGATCAGTATATTCCCCTTTACCCTGATAACACTGCCCTGTGTACAGGACAGGATCAGTATATTCCCCTTTACCCTGATAACACTGCCCTGTGTACAGTACAGGATCTGTATATTCCCCCTTTACCCTGATAACACTGCCCTGTGTACAGGACAGGGTCAGTATATTCCCCTTTACCCTGATAACACTGCCCTGTGTACTGTACAGGATCAGTATATTCCCCCTTTACCCTGGTAACACTGCCCTGTGTACAGTACAGGATCAGTATATTCCCCTTTACCCTGATAACACTGCCCTGTGTACAGTACAGGATCAGTATATTCCCCTTTACCCTGATAACACTGCACTGTGTACAGTACAGGATCAGTATATTCCCCCTTTACCCTGATAACACTGCCCTGTGTACAGTACAGGATCAGTATATTCCCCTTTACCCTGATAACACTGCCCTGTGTACAGTACAGGATCAGTATATTCCCCCTTTACCCTGATAACACTGCCCTGTGTACAGTACAGGATCAGTATATTCCCCTTTACCCTGATAACACTGCCCTGTGTACAGTACAGGATCAGTATATTCCCCCTTTACCCTGATAACACTGCCCTGTGTACAGTACAGGATCAGTATATCCCCCCTTTACCTTGATAACACTGCCCTGTGTACAGTACAGGATCAGTATAATCCCTTTACCCTGATAACACTGCCCTGTGTACAGTACAGGATCAGTATATTTCCCCTTTACGCTGATAACACTGCCCTGTGTACAGTACATGGTCAGTATATTCCCCCTTTACCCTGATAACACTGCCCTGTGTACAGTACATGGTCAGTATATTCCCCCTTTACCGTTATAACATAGAACATAGAACATAGAACATAGAAAAATACAGCGCAGTACAGGCCCTTCGGCCCTCGATGTTGCGCCGACCGAATCCTACCTAACCTACACTAGCCCAATCACTTCCAAATGCCTATCCAATGCCTGCTTAAATGACCATAAAGAGGGAGAGTTCACCACTGCTACTGGCAGGGCATTCCATGAACACACAACCCGCTGTGTAAAGAATCTACCCCTAACATCTGTCCTATACCTACCACCCCTTAATTTAAAGCTGTGTCCCCTAGTAACAGCTGACTCCATTAGCGGTAAAAGTTTCTCAGTGTCTACCCTATCTAAACCCCTAATCATCTTATACACCTCTATCAAATCTCCCCTAAACCTTCTTTTCTCCAATGAGAACAGGCCCAAGTGCCTCAGCCTTTCCTCATACGATCTTCCTACCATGCCAGGCAACATCCTGGTAAACCTCCTCTGCACCCGTTCCAATGCCTCCACATCCTTCCTACAGTATGGCGACCAAAACTGCACACAATACTCCAGATGAGGCCGCACCAGAGTCTTATACAACTGCAACATGACCTCAGGACTCCGGAACTCAATTCCTCTACCAATAAAGCCCAGTACGCCATATGCCTTCCTCACAGCACTACTTACCTGGGTGGCAACTTTCAGAGATCTGTGTACATGGACACCAAGATCCCTCTGCTCATCCACACTACCAAGTAGCCTACCATTAGCCCAGTAATCCATCTTCTTGTTACTCCTACCAAAGTGAATGACTTCACACTTAGCTACATTGAATTCCATCTGCCACCTTTCTGCCCAGCTCTGCAACCTATCTATATCCCGCTGTAACCTGCCACATCCTTCCTCACTGTCCACAACTTTGTGTCATCCGCAAACTTGCTCACCCAGCCTTCAAGCCCCTCCTCTAGATCATTTGTAAAGATGACAAACAGCAACGGTCCCAAAACAGATCCTTGTGGAACACCGCTAGTAACTGCACTCCAAGATGAACCTAGTCCATCAACTACTACCCTCTGTCTCCTTCCAGCCAGCCAATTCCTAATCCAAACCTCTAATGCACCCTCAATGCCATACCTCCGTAGTGTTTGCATTAGCCTACCATGGGGTACCTTATCGAACGCCTTGCTAAAATCCATATACACCACATCTACTGCTTTACCCTCATCCACCTCCTTAGTCATCTTCTCAAAGAACTCAATAAGGTTTGTGAGGCACGACCTGCCCTTCACAAAACCATGCTGACTATCCTTGATCACATTATTCCTATCCAGATGTTCATAAATCCTATCCCTTACAATTCTCTCTAAGACTTTGCCCACAACAGAAGTGAGACTCACTGGCCTATAGTTACTCGGGCTATCCCTACTCCCCTTCTTGAACAAGGGGACCACGTTCGCTATCCTCCAGTCTTCTGGTACTATTCCTGTAGACAATGACGACATAAAAATCCAGGCCAATGGCTCTGCTATCTCCTCCCTAGCTTCCCAGAGGATCCTAGGGTAAATGCCATCAGGCCCAAGAGACTTATCTATTTTCATCCTTTCCAGTATTCCCAAAACCTCCTCCCTACATACCTCAAGGCCATCCATTCTAATCACTTGTGACTCAATATTCACACCAGCAACAGAGTCCCGTTCCTGAGTGAATACTGACGAAAAATATTGATTTAGTGTCTCACCAATCTCCTCCGCCTCCACGCACAACTTCCCACTACTATCCTTGACTGGACCGATACCTACCCTAGTCATCCTTTTATTCCTGACATACCTATAGAAAGCCTTTGGGTTTTCCCTAATCCTACCAACTAAGGACTTTTCATGTCCCCTTCTCGCTGCTCTTAGCTCTCTCTTTAGATCCTTCCTGGCTACCTTATAACTCTCAATCGCCCCAACTGAACCTTCACGCCTCATCCTTACATAGGCCGCCCTCTTCCCTTTCACAAGGGATTCCAATTCCCTATTAAACCACGGCTCCCTCACAAGACCCTTTACTCCCTGCCTGACTGGTACAGACCCTTTACTCCCTGCCTCACTGCCCTGTGTACAGTACGGGATCAGTATATTTCCCCTTTACCCTGATAACACTGCCCTGTGTACAGTACAGGATCAGTATATTCTCCCTTTACCCTGATAACACTGCCCTGTGTACAGTATAGGATCAGTATATTTCCCCTTTACCCTGATAACACTGCCCTGTGTGCAGTACAGGATCAGTGTATTCCCCCTTTACCCTGATAACACTGCCCTGTGTGCAGTACAGGATCAGTGTATTCCCCCTTTACCCTGATAACACTGCCCTGTGTGCAGTACAGGATCAGTATATTCCCCCTTTACCCTGATAACACTGCCCTGTGTACAGTACAGGATCAGTATATTCCCTTTACCCTGATAACACTGCCCTGTGTACAGGACAGGATCTGTATACTCCCCTTTACCCTGATAACACTGCCCTGTGTACAGTACAGGATCAGTATATTCCCCCTTTACCCTGATAACACTGCCCTGTGTACAGTACAGGGTCAGTATATTCCCCTTTACCCTGATAACACTGCCCCGTGTACAGCACAGGATCAGTATATTCCCCCTTTACCCTGATAACACTGCCCTGTGTACAGTACAGGATCAGTATATCCCCCTTTACCCTGATAACACTGCCCTGTGTACAGTACAGGATCAGTATACTCCCCTTTACCCTGATAACACTGCCCTGTGTACAGTACAGGATCTGTATACTCCCCTTTACCCTGATAACACTGCCCTCTGTACAGTACAGGATCAGTATATTCCCTTTACCCTGATAACACTGCCCTGTGTACAGTACAGGATCTGTATACTCCCCTTTACCCTGATAACACTGCCCTGTGTACAGTACAGGATCAGTATATTCCACCTTTACCCTGATAACACTGCCCTGTGTACAGTACAGGGTCAGTATATTCCCCTTTACCCTGATAACACTGCCCTGTGTACAGTACAGGATCAGTATATTCCCCCTTTACCCTGATAACACTGCCCTGTGTACAGTACAGGGTCAGTATATTCCCCTTTACCCTGATAACACTGCCCTGTGTACAGTACAGGATCAGTATATTCCCCCTTTACCCTGATAACACTGCCCTGTGTACAGTACAGGATCAGTATATTCCCCCTTTACCCTGATAACACTGCCCTGTGTACAGTACAGGATCTGTATACTCCCCTTTACCCTGATAACACTGCCCTGTGTACAGTACAGGATCAGTATATTCCCCCTTTACCCTGATAACACTGCCCTGTGTACAGTACAGGATCAGTATATTCCCTTTACCCTGATAACACTGCCCTGTGTACAGTACAGGATCTGTATACTCCCCTTTACCCTGATAACACTGCCCTGTGTACAGGACAGGACCCAAGCAGTTTTGCAACTGTCCACATTTCAATTTTATTCAATGACGTTTATTATTGACTCTGCTTCCAACACCCCATCAGGCAGCTCATTCCACATCGAAACATTTTTGTTAAGTTTCTCCTTAAGTCCTATCTAAATCATTTTGAAATGAGCAGATGTCTTTCAGCTCTGCTCAACAACAGGGGAAACATCCTCTCATTGTTCACCCTCTCCAACCCCTTCCTGATGCTGAACACCTACAATAATTCATCCGTTCACCATGCCCGCTTCTTGACAGAATTGCAAACCCTCATCCCTGGAGTTAGCAAACCTTCTCTGAGGCCTTGTTATTCCTATTTAAAACAGTTGTTTTAATGACTGATCACATTTACTCAATGAACAGATGTCCAGGCTCCGTACCTTTCACTGATCTCACTCTGACAGCAACACAGCCAACACCACCCCCAGTGCCTATGTAACCCCAATCAGTCCACAGTCCTCAATGAGAATAGATCAGGTTTTGTGGTGGCCCCTATTGGCTGGGATTCAGGGAAACCCCACATCCAAGGAACAATGTTCATTCAATCAAAGAAAAGGATAGACCTGGAGAGATTTCTGTGGTTGTATGGGAGTGTTGCTAAAGGAAGGAGAACATGCTGCACAGTAGGGAAGCCACCGAGTGCCAAGAATAGTCCAAGGGGACTGTCAGTAAAGTGTGGAATTTAATAATTCGGACAGATTAAACTAACAATCTATTGAGAGGACAGAAAGCCAGTGTCTGTGTGGGTACCGGTGGTGGGGTGAAGTAATTTGGAAAATCCCAGTCTGCCAATCAGCTTTACAGAACCTTTAACTGGCTGCCCATGCCACATCTGGGAAACAGGCTCAAGGGAGGAACAGAGCCATCAGGTTGAACCCCAATGTGCCCACTTGCCTCCCAGCTTGCTCTCACCCAAGACCTATCAAATGCTGCCACAGAGTCCATATTCGCAAGGTTCAACTGATTAACAGGAGTGAGATGGATTTGTAATCAAACCAGCACTGCCCATTTTCTCTCTCCCCAAGCTCGAACCTAGTTTGTTACTGGCCCACAGCCTCACTCCTCATCATTACCAAACTTCTTTCGTTCTCTTCCACAGCTCCATCTCTCCCACAGTAAGCTGCCAATCATTTTCCATATGCTCATGGAAAGTGCAGAATATGTCCAAAGATATTTATCTAACACATGCCAAATTATGTTCTTCAAGGATATAAACAGACCTTTAAAAACTCATTCAACGTCACTAATACTCCAGAGAGTCAGCAAAGGAAACTGGTTAACCAGCAACAAACTGGCTACACACAGTGGGTAAAAGGGAATGATTCAGTGTATGTCTGAGTGTCAAAGGGTGTGTGTGTGTGTGTGTGTGTGTGTGTGTACCAATGTCAGCCTGTGCATCAGTGTGCCTGTGTGTATTTGAGTGCCAGTGTGTGTGCCCGCTCATTTCTGTATGTATGTGTCTTAGCATTAATGTGTATGTCTCAGTGACTGTGTATGTGTGTACATGTTGGTGTGTGCATATGGGTGTGCGTATCAATGTGGGTGTGCCTCAGCACGATTGTGTACACACATGTGGGTGTCTCAGTGTGTAGGTGCGTAAATTTGAGTCTCAGTGTGTACGTGTAGCTGTGTTACTGTGAGTCTCAGTGTGCACGTGTATGTGTGTTACTATGTGTCTCCTTGTGTGTGCGTGTGTGTGTGTGCGTGTAGGCGTGTGACTGTGTATCTCAGTGTCTCTGTGGGTGTCGATGTGTTACTGTGTGCGTGCAGGTGTGTTTCTGTGTGTGTGTATGTAGATGTGTATCTGTGTGCATGTGTGTGTGCATGTATAGATGTGTTACTGTGTGTCTCAGTGTATGTGTGTAGCTGTGTTACTGTGTCTGTGTGCGTGTAGATGTGTTATTGCGTGTCTCAGAGTATGTGTGTAGCTGTGTCTGTGTCTGTGTGTGCATGTAGGTGTGTTACTGTGTGTCAGTGTGTATCTGTGTAGGTGTGTTACTGTGTGTCCCAGAGTATGTGTGTGTGTGTTTGTAGGTGTGTTCCTGCGTGTCTGTGTGTATGTAGGTGTGTCACTGTGCGCCTGTATGTGCGTGCGTGTGTTACTGTGTGTCTCTGTGTGTGTGTGTGTGTGTGTGTGTGTGTGTATGTAGGTGTGTCACTGTGTGTCTGTATGTGTGTAGGTGTGTCACTGTGTGTCTCAGTGTGTGTAGGTGTGTGTCACTGTGTGTCTCAGTGTGTGTGTAGGTGCGTTACTATGTGTCTCTCTGTGTGTGTGTGTGGTGTGTCACCGTGTCTGTATGTGTGTAGGTGTGTTACTGTGTGTCTCAGTGTGTGTGTAGGTGTGTCACTGTGTGTTTCAGTGTGTGTGTATGTGTGTAGGTGTGTCACTGTGTGTCTCAGTGTGTGTGTAGGTGTGTCACTGTGTGTCTGTGTGTGTGTAGATGTGTTGCTGTGTGTCTGTGTGTGTGTAGGTATGTCACTGTGTGTATGCGTGTAGGCATGTCACTGTGTGTGTGTCTGTGTGTGTAGGTGTGTTAATGTATGTCTGTGTGTCTGTAGATGTGTCACTATGTGTGAATGTGTTACTGTGTGTCTCAGTATGTGTGTGTCTCAGTATGTGCATACAGGTGTGTTAGTGTGTCTCTCTGTGTATAGGTGTGTTAATGTGTGTCTCAGTGTCAGTGTGTACTGTCACACCTCAGTGGTCTAGTGGGCTGATACTCAAGCCCGACTATTCCTGGAGTCATCACAAAAAGTTAAACATTTTTAAAAAGGATGCAAATTTTCCAATTTAGTTGTCTTCCGTGAGCTGGGGTTAACAGAAAGCGTGGATCATGTTTCTGTACTTAATAGCAATGACTATTTGTTAGCAGTCAGAGGATTTCAGTTACAGATAAAAATTTATGACCTTTCAACAGATAGCTCTATTGGTCAAAACTCTAATCCCCATTACACTCCCCTTCTGTGCACACACATACAGATAGACACGCAATAAAAAAAAAGTTACTATGGGTGGATAGAAAAAACTGTGGAAGTGGTTTAATGGTCATTGTCCCCAGGATTTACTGAAATTAAATGACTGGTTAGCTCAGTTGGCTGGACAACTGGTTAGTGATGCCAAGAATGTGGGTTCAATTGTTGCAGAGGACTCTCCCTCTGGACGTCGCCTGAGATCCATGGTAACCCTCAGGTGAAACCACCGTCAGAGATCATTGAGTTCATGTCAGTCCCATTCCCCTCTCTACCTGTAATCCTGCAGTTTAGTTCCCTCAAGAGTCTGTCCAATTTCCTTTTAAGGTATTTGAATATCTATTTCCAACACCCTGTTGTCAGCAAGTAGCAGTTGCCATAGTAATATTTTTCATTACTTATTATTGTAAAGCCATTTTATCCAGAAGAATACACCAGCAGATTTATTTTGATATTTTTACATTTGTCTCCGCCCTGGGGTATGCTGGACAGTTAGTTACGATGCAGAAATAAAAGGACAGAAGGCACAGGCAAAGGAACTTTAGTAGGCAGTTCAAAGACTTCACAGAGTCACAGAATCATTACAACACAAAAGGAGACCTTTCTGCCCATCATGTCTGTACTGATTGCCAAATAAAAACCACATTTAGTGCCATTCTGCTGCCCTCTGGTTAACCCTGCATATTCTTCTATTTCATTTAACAATCTAATTATTTTATGAATACCCCAATTACTCCCTCCTCAACCATCTTTTCCAGCAGCATCTTCTACACCCAAACCACTCACTATCTCAAAGTGATTTCTCCCAAATCACTCTTGGTTCTTTTACTAGAAATCTCCAGTTCCCTGTTCTCAATCTTGACATGGGTGATAAGTGGTGAGCACTGCAGTCTCACAGCGCCAGCAATCCAGGTTTGATTCCAGGCTCGGGTGACTGTCTGTGTGGAGTTTGCACATTCTCCCTGTGTCTGCGTGGGGTTTCCTCTGGGTGCTCCGGTTTCCTCCCACAGTCCAATGATGTGCTGGTCAGGTGGATTGGTGACGCTAAATTGCCCGTAGTGTTAGGTGCATTGGTCAGAAGGAAATGGGTCTGGGTGTGGTGTGGACAGAGTTGGCCAAAGGACCTGTTTCCACACTGTAGGGAATCTAATCTAAAAACTTTGTCACACCTCTCACTTTGAATACTATATGGAATAGACTGAGGTGGGATAGACTTGAATGTACTGAGCTGAGCAGGGCTGGGATTATACTCCATTTAGTTGGTGTAAATGCAATCTGATTGCATTATAAACAAGTGAACCGAGTTGGGTGGAGTCAGTGATGGTAAACCAGAGGAGTTTGGGATGGATGGCAATTTTACATCATATTACATCATATAAGCAGTATCATTCTACAAAGTCTTTTGAACACAGAAAGCCCAGCCTAGTGTGTGAGGTCGATGCCTGATACAAAGCTAATGTGCTTGCATGATGTACAGTTGTTTAACTTCTATAACTCAGTAAACCCAGGGTTTTATTTCAAAGCTTCCTGCTGCTACTAATTGTGATATTTTAATTGAACAAATTGGAAGAAACTCACTCTAGTGGGGTAGAGTTGGTTTTCAGAGAATACAAATTGAAAGAAAATTAAAGAACTGAAGGGAAAATGAATGAGGAGAGTTTTTTTACACAGAAGATTGGTGTGATCTGGAATGTGCTATTTGAAAGGACATTAAAAATAAGTTCAATAGCAACTTTCAAAAGGGAGTTGGATAAATACTAGATAGGAGCACACCAAGATGAAATGGATCATTCTGCCAAAGTGCTGATATGGACACAATGGGCTGAATGCTTTCTTTCTCGTCTGAAAGTTTATGTATTAGAGACTAAGACCTTGGAAAGATCCAGAGGTCAATCAGAGGTCAGTAGTTTCCAGTTGGAAACAGCTTTCATCATTTCTAAATTATTTGAGAAATTTGCATGTGTAGAAGTCTGAAGGGCCTTTTGCATGACTTGAAGACATTAAATAGAAATCCATGTATTAGGTCCTTTAACCCACGGTCTCTCCATCTTTCCTAAAGCGATGACTTATGGCCTATCCTCCTGGCCAGGCATCTAGACATTCAGCACTGATAACAATACTATAGACCATACAACACTCGCATTTGCTTCACATTAATAACAACATACATGTATATTGCACCTTCATGTAAACAAATAGGCCAATGGATTTCATAAAACATCACCCCTGTACTAATCGAGGGCTGCACAGACTGGGTTAACTGTACCTCCATGGGGGAAGTACATTCATCCAATGCCCACCAGCCATCTTAGTCCCTCAACAATCAGGGACGGGTGTGTGTGTGTCTGTGTGTGCGTGTATATCAGGGAGGCATGTGTGTGGCTATCAGGTGGGGTGGGTGTATCAGGTAGGGGTGGGTGTGTATCAGGTAGGGGTGTGTGTGTGTGTGTACATATCAGGTAGGGGTGGGTGTGGGTGTGTGTGTTTCAGGTGGGTGTGTGTGTGTGTTTGCATGTGCATATCAGGTAGGGGGGTGTGTGTGTGTGTGTGTGTTTTTTTGTGTGTATCAGGTAGGGGTGTGTGTGTGTATACGCTCGTGTCAGTCAGTGGAAATTACTGAGAGCAGAGACAGTACTGTGAAGGCTGTGCTTAATTTCCCTTGCTCCAAGCCTCATCAGCTTTAACACAAGAATAAGTCTAGGAAGGTGTTGCAAACTCTTAACAGTTACAGAATTAAGCAGCACAGCATATTCACAGAAACCTTACAATTAAAAACAAAACCTTTTCAATCCTGGTTGGCTGAGGAGGCAGTGGGATTAAACTGCAGCCCTGTCACAAGATCAGACCAAACAGGCAAACCTGGGATGGGTGTGAAATATCTGACAGAAGGGGGACAAATCTGAATCACCAAAGTCTGAAACTTTATCATCAACCCGATGCCATAAATTGCTTCATGCACCCAGTAATCATTTAAAACTGCAGATAAATGGAAGATGGAATACGTAGAGCAGTGGGGTCCTACCTGATCCCACCAGGCGATCAGCCACGGCTTAGAGCATGTCTCACAGAAAAAGTCAACCAGTGGCATGTTGTCAGATTCTGGCCGGCTTGTGGGATTTATGGATCTGCCTGTCGGGCCTCTCAGGTAAATACCTGAACTGCTGGGGCCCTCCGGTCACTAACCCAGGGCCAGTTCACAGCTTTTCCAGCCCTCACGAATCCACCCGAGGGAGAGACAGGGTTCCGAGCTTTCAGATTTCATCCAGTACACTCGGCATCTTCTTGGAGCCTGGTGTGACCTCATCTGATGGAAATATCCCCAGCATGTTTCCCAAGGTGTTTCTCATGACACGGGCTCTGTATTGTTACACAAGCTGTTAATTACATTCCATTTACCCTTCTCTGATGACGCCTGGCTTTATGATAGAGCATAAGCAGGCCAGGCCAGGCTCCTGTTCGGATAGGCCTAAGCCAGCAGCTGCCAGTGACAAGATGTCTTCACTGCAGTGCAGACGCCGTCTACCCACAGTACACTGCAGGTTCATGGAGACAGAAACTATCAGACTTTGTTGCTTCCAACATCTTCAAGCATAAAACTGATAACCTATAAATTCTCCAGCACTCATCAGGAAAGCTTGTCACATCAAATCCAGAGAAACAGCATCATAAAATGAAGCTTCTCCTCTCTCTCTCTCTCTCTCTCTCTCTCTCGCCCTGGGTACCACAGTCTGCAGCTCTGTAAATGACACAGGAGTCACTGTGCCTCAACCTTATTGATCAACACATCCAGCCCTCAGGTCCTTTCACCGAATGCCGGCCTTTTTTCTCCTCTCTCTGTCAGATGGCTGGAGTACACACTGTTTCCAGTCTCCCCGTATGGCAGCCTTGCACAGACAGTGTCTGCAAGCTGCTCCTGTATCCTCACTGCAGTCAATGATGTAAAAGGGGGGGGGGGGGGGGAGGAGAGGAGTGAGGTGTGCAGCAGCACTAAACTGGGGCTACCAGCACAACCAGCCACTGCTGAACTCAAATAACCCCAGATTTTCTCTGTTATATATCCCTCTAAAATTACAACCAGAGGAGGGAGGGTCAGAATAGCAGTGTATTTAATTAAAGGGGAACTTCCAGAATATTCCCTGATGCACATTAATCTGTTACAGTCCCTCTCTCTATATTTCACTCCCTCTTCTTGACGATCATCTACCTGTCTATCAGTTTTTCACTATCCTTCTTTTGTTAACTATCTCTCTCTTTATCTGATATTGAAACCATCCCCACCCCACAAGCAATTCTGACTCTCTCTTTAATTCCCCCCCTCTCTCTGACTCTCTCTTTAATCCCCCCTCTCTCTGACTCTCTCTTTAATCGCCCCTCTCAATGACTCTCTTTAATCCCCCCCTCTCTCTGACTCTCTCTTTAATCCCCCCTCTCAATGACTCTCTTTAATCCCCCCCCTCTCTCTGACTCTCTCTTTAATTCCCCCTCTCTCTGACTCTCTCTTTAATTCCCCCTCTCTCTGACTCTCTCTTTAATCCCCCCCCTCTCTCTGACTCTCTCTTTAATCCCCCCTCTCTCTGACTCTCTCTTTAATTCCCCCTCTCTCTGACTCTCTCTTTAATCCCCCCTCTCTCTGACTCTCTAATCCCCCCTCTCTCTGACTCTCTCTTTAATCCCCCCTCTCTCTGACTCTCTCTTTAATCCCCCCTCTCTCTGACTCTCTTTAATCCCCCCTCTCAATGACTCTCTTTAATTCCCCCTCTCTCTGACTCTCTCTTTAATCCCCCCCCTCTCTGACTCTCTTTTTAATTTCCCCCTCTCTCTGACTCTCTCTTTAATTCCCCCTCTCTCTGACTCTCTCTTTAATCCCCCCCTCTCTCTGACTCTCTTTTTAATCCCCCCTCTCTCTGACTCTCTCTTTAATTCCCCCTCTCTCTGACTCTCTCTTTAATCCCCCCTCTCTCTGACTCTCTAATCCCCCTCTCTCTGACTCTCTCTTTAATCCCCCCTCTCTCTGACTCTCTCTTTAATCCCCCCTCTCTCTGACTCTCTTTAATCCCCCTCTCAATGACTCTCTTTAATTCCCCCTCTCTCTGACTCTCTCTTTAATCCCCCCCCTCTCTGACTCTCTTTTTAATTTCCCCCTCTCTCTGACTCTCTCTTTAATTCCCCCTCTCTCTGACTCTCTCTTTAATTCCCCCTCTCTCTGACTCTCTCTTTAATCCCCCCCTCTCTCTGACTCTCTTTTTAATTTCCCCCTCTCTCTGACTCTCTCTTTAATCCCCCCTCTCTCTGACTCTCTCTTTAATTCCCCCTCTCAATGACTCTCTTTAATTCCCCCTCTCTCTGACTCTCTCTTTAATCCCCCCTCTCAATGACTCTCTTTAATCCCCCCTCTCTCTGACTCTCTCTTTAATCCCCCCTCTCTCTGACTCTCTCTTTAATTCCCCCTCTCTCTGACTCTCTCTTTAATTCCCACTCTCTCTGACTCTCTTTAATCCCCCCTCTCTCTGACTCTCTTTAATTCCCCCTCTCTCTGACTCTCTCTTTAATTCCCACTCTCTCTGACTCTCTCTTTAATCCCCCCTCTCTCTGACTCTCTCTTTAATTCCCACTCTCTCTGACTCTCTCTTTAATTCCCCCTCTCTCTGACTCTCTCTTTAATCCCCCCTCTCTCTGACTCTCTCTTTAATCCCCCCTCTCAATGACTCTCTTTAATCCCCCCTCTCAATGACTCTCTTTAATTCCCCCTCTCAATGACTCTCTCTTTAATCCCCCCCTCTCTCTGACTCTCTCTTTAATCCCCCCTCTCTCTGACTCTCTCTTTAATTCCCCCTCTCTCTGACTCTCTCTTTAATCCCCCCTCTCTCTGACTCTCTCTTTAATTCCCCCTCTCAATGACTCTCTATAATCCCCCCTCTCTCTGACTCTCTCTTTAATCCCCCCTCTCTCTGACTCTCTCTTTAATTCCCCCTCTCTCTGACTCTCTCTTTAATCCCCCCTCTCTCTGACTCTCTCTTTAATTCCCCCCTCTCTCTGACTCTCTCTTTAATTCCCACTCTCTCTGACTCTCTCTTTAATCCCCACTCTCTCTGACTCTCTCTTTAATTCCCCCTCTCTCTGACTCTCTCTTTAATCCCTCTCTCTGACTCTCTTTTTAATTCCCCCTCTCTCTGACTCTCTCTTTAATCCCCCCTCTCTCTGACTCTCTTTAATCCCCCCTCTCTCTGACTCTCTCTTTAATCCCCCCTCTCTCTGACTCTCTCTTTAATTCCCCCTCTCTCTGACTCTCTCTTTAATTCCCACTCTCTCTGACTCTCTCTTTAATCACCCCTCTCTCTGACTCTCTCTTTAATCCCCCCTCTCTCTGACTCTCTCTTTAATTCCCCCCTCTCTCTGACTCTCTCTTTAATCCCCCCTCTCTCTGACTCTCTCTTTAATTCCACCCTCTCTCTGACTCTCTCTTTAATCCCCCCTCTCAATGACTCTCTTTAATCCCCCCTCTCTCTGACTCTCTTTAATCCCCCCTCTCTCTGACTCTCTCTTTAATCCCCCCTCTCTCTGACTCTCTCTTTAATTCCCCCCTCTCTCTGACTCTCTCTTTAATCCCCCCTCTCAATGACTCTCTTTAATCCCCCCTCTCAATGACTCTCTTTAATTCCCCCTCTCTCTGACTCTCTCTTTAATTCCCCCCTCTCTCTGACTCTCTCTTTAATCCCCCCTCTCAATGACTCTCTTTAATCCCCCCTCTCAATGACTCTCTTTAATCCCCCCTCTCAATGACTCTCTTTAATTCCCCCTCTCTCTGACTCTCTCTTTAATCCCCCCTCTCAATGACTCTCTTTAATCCCCCCTCTCTCTGACTCTCTTTAATCCCCCCTCTCTCTGACTCTCTCTTTAATACCCCCTCTCAATGACTCTCTTTAATCCCCCCTCTCAATGACTCTCTTTAATTCCCCCTCTCTCTGACTCTCTTTAATCACCCCTCTCTCTGACTCTCTCTTTAATTCCCCCCTCTCTCTGACTCTCTCTTTAATCCCCCCTCTCAATGACTCTCTTTAATTCCCCCTCTCTCTGACTCTCTCTTTAATTCCCCCTCTCTCTGATTCTCTCTTTAATTCCCCCTCTCTCTGACTCTCTCTTTAATTCCCCCTCTCTCTGACTCTCTCTTTAATTACCCCCTCTCTCTGACTCTCTCTTTAATCCCCCCTCTCTCTGACTCTCTTTAATCCCCCCTCTCTCTGACTCTCTCTTTAATTCCCCCCTCTCTCTGACTCTCTCTTTAATCCCCCCTCTCAATGACTCTCTTTAATTCCCCCTCTCAATGACTCTCTCTTTAATCCCCCCCTCTCTCTGACTCTCTTTTTAATTTCCCCCTCTCTCTGACTCTCTCTTTAATCCCCCCTCTCAATGACTCTCTTTAATCCCCCCTCTCTCTGACTCTCTCTTTAATTCCCACTCTCTCTGACTCTCTTTAATCCCCCCTCTCTCTGACTCTCTCTTTAATCCCCCCTCTCTCTGACTCTCTTTAATTCCCCCCTCTCTCTGACTCTCTCTTTAATTCCCCCTCTCTCTGACTCTCTCTTTAATCCCCCCTCTCTCTGACTCTCTCTTTAATCCCCCCTCTCTCTGACTCTCTCTTTAATTCCCCCTCTCTCTGACTCTCTCTTTAATTCCCCCTCTCTCTGACTCTCTCTTTAATTCCCCCCTCTCTCTGACTCTCTCTTTAATCCCCCCTCTCTCTGACTCTCTCTTTAATCCCCCCTCTCTCTGACTCTCTCTTTAATCCCCCCTCTCTCTGACTCTCTCTTTAATTCCCCCTCTCAATGACTCTCTTTAATCCCCCCTCTCTCTGACTCTCTCTTTAATCCCCCCTCTCTCTGACTCTCTTTAATCCCCCCTCTCTCTGACTCTCTCTTTAATCCCCCCTCTCTCTGACTCTCTTTAATTCCCCCTCTCTCTGACTCTCTTTAATTCCCCCTCTCTCTGACTCTCTCTTTAATTCCCCCTCTCTCTGACTCTCTCTTTAATCCCCCCTCTCAATGACTCTCTTTAATTCCCCCTCTCTCTGACTCTCTCTTTAATTCCCCCCTCTCTCTGACTCTCTCTTTAATCCCCCCTCTCTCTGACTCTCTTTAATCCCCCCTCTCTCTGACTCTCTCTTTAATTCCCCCTCTCAATGACTCTCTTTAATCCCCCCTCTCTCTGACTCTCTTTAATCCCCCCTCTCTCTGACTCTCTCTTTAATCCCCCCTCTCTCTGACTCTCTCTTTAATCCCCCCTCTCTCTGACTCTCTCTTTAATTTCCCCTCTCTCTGACTCTTTAATCCCCCCCTCTCTCTGACTCTCTCTTTAATTCCCCCTCTCAATGACTCTCTTTAATCCCCCCTCTCTCTGACTCTCTTTAATCCCCCCTCTCTCTGACTCTCTTTAATCCTCCCTCTCTCTGACTCTCTCTTTAATTCCCCCTCTCAATGACTCTCTTTAATCCCCCCTCTCTCTGACTCTCTTTAATCCCCCCTCTCTCTGACTCTCTCTTTAATTCCCCCTCTCTCTGACTCTCTCTTTAATCCCCCCTCTCTCTGACTCTCTCTTTAATTTCCCCTCTCTCTGACTCTTTAATCCCCCCCTCTCTCTGACTCTCTCTCACTCACAAAGCCATGCTGACTGTTTCTTAAATGGTTAATAAGTTGCAAAGTGTAAATGTACGAAGTGACCTCGATATAGAATCCCTACAGTGTGGAAACAAACCATTCAGCCCAACAGTTCCACACTGACCCTCCAAGGAGTGAGCCATCCTATTACTCTGCATTTGTTCCTGACTGATGCCCCTAACTTACAAATCCCCGAATACCACGGACAATTTAGTACAGCCAACTCACCTGACCTGCACATCTTTGGATTGTGGGAGGAAACTGGAGCACCCGGAGGAAACCCATGCAGACACTGGGAGAATATGCAAACTCTACATAAGACAGTCGCCCGAGGCTGGAATGGAAACTCGGTCCCTAGCACTGTGAGGCAGAAGTACTGAACACTGAGCCACTGCGATAAGTCACTGAAGGCTAACAGACAGGTGCAGCAAGCTAAGAAGAAAGTTAATGGAATAATAGCCTTGATTGCAAGAGAATTTAATTTCAGGAGTGGTGAATTCTTGCTTCAATTGTATATGAGCTTCGTTTGACTGCACCTGGAATATTGTGTGCAGTTCGGCCTCCTCATCTGAGAAAGGACATTATCGTCATAGAGAGAGTGCAATAACGGTTCCCCGGACTGTTCCTGCAATGGCCTATGAAGACAGACTGGACAAAGTGGGTCCGTATTCTTTAAAGTTTTGAAGTATAACTTCGAAAATACTGAAATAGATAGACAGGGTAGGTACAGGTAAGGGGTTTCTTCTGGTTGGGCACCTTGAACCAGTAGTCACAACCTAATAATAAGGGATCTCATTTAGGATTGAAATGAGAATTTATTCACTCAGGGGGTTGTAAAACGTTAGAATTTTTTACCACAGAGGGCTATGGAGGCTCAGTCTCTGAGTAATTTTTAGCTAGAAATTAATAGATTTCTGATTACTAGGGTAAATGGGTTGTAGGATTGGAGAGGTAGTAAAAGGCATTGAAGTATTTGATCAGCCATGATCACATTGTATGGCAGGGCAGATCGATGGGCTGAGTGGCCTATTCCAGTTATTATATTTCCCTTGAGCCTGCTCTGTCATTCAATAAGAGTATGGATGATCAGTTTGTGTTTCCAAACCAGTCACTGATTGCCGTAATCCCAGGAGCTGATGTGTAATTTGAAAGCTCAGCTGGCCAAGATGAATGCCCTGAAAAGACAGAGGCCAGTAAATCACGCAACTTCCCAGGCCACTGCCTTCCTTTACAGCACCACCGTGTCAGAGTGGAGCTCCTCAGACACTGCGCTCCCCCCACCCAGGGGATGAGTACCACAGACTCCATTCATAAGTTGCATATCATCGTCTGACGATGTGATGGCTGCCATGGAACGATCACAGATGAGCCACTACATTGCTGGAAGCCTGGACCTTGACACCCATAAATCGGCTGTCATGTTTCCCACATTACAACAAGGACTACACTCAAAAACACTTCATGGCCTGCGATGTGCTTAATAGTGTTCTGAGGACATGAAACCATGTAAATCAAAGCCTTTCTTTCAGTTTCAGGTTCTAGCAATAGGTGGGACCCTTGTTTTGAACTGGTTTGGCTCAAAGCTGACAGTGATTGTGATCTTGAGCTAATAGACCATAAGATTGTAAGGTATAGGAGCAGCTTTCGGTCAGTCAGCCCATCCTGTCTGCTCTGCCAGTTGATCATGGTTGATATGTTTCTCAACCCCATCCTCCTGCCTCCTACCTGTAACCTTTGATCCCCTTTCTAATCAAGAACCTATCTAACTCTGTCTGAGAGACTGATTAGATCTCATGGAATACAGGGAGAACTAGCCATTTGGATACAGAACTGGCTCAAAGATAGAAGACAGAGGGTGGTGGTGGAGGGTTGTTTTTCAGACTGGAGGCCTGTGACCAGTGGAGTGCCACAAGGATCGGTGCTGGGTCCTCTACTTTTTGTCATTAACATAAATGATTTGGATGCGAGCATAAGAGGTACAGTTAGTAAGTTTGCAGATGATACCAAAATTGGAGGTGTAGTGGACAATGAAGAGGGTTACCTCAGATTACAACAGGATCTGGACCAGATGGACCAATGGGCTGAGATGTGGCAGATGGAGTTTAACTCAAATAAATGTGAGGTGCCGCATTTTGGGAAAGCAAATCTTAGCAGGACTTATACACTTAATGGTAAGGTCCTAGGGAGTGTTGCTGAACAAAGAGACGTTGGAGTGCAGGTTCATAGCTCCTTGAAAGTGGAGTCACAGGTAGATAGGTTAGTGAAGAAGGCATTTGTTATGCTTTCCTTTTTTGGTCAGAGTATTGAGTACAGGAGTTGGGAGGTTATGTTGCAGCTGTACAGGACATTGGTGAGGCCACTGTTGGAATATTGTGTGCAATTCTGGTTTCCTTCCTATCGGAAAGATGTTGTGAAACTTGAAAGGGTTCAGAAAAGATTTACAAGAATGTTGCCAGGGTTGGAGGATCTGAGCTACAGGGAGAGGCTGAACAGGCTGGGGCTGTTTTCCCTCGAGCGTCGGAGGCTGAGGGGTGACCTTATAGAGGTTTACAAAATTATGAGGGGCATGGATAAGGTAAATAGACAAAGTCTTTTCCCTGGGATCGGGGAGTCCAGAACTAGAGGGCATAGGTTTAGGGTGAGAGGGGAAAGATATAAAAGAGACCTAAGGGGCAACTTTTTCATGCAGAGGGTGGTACGTGTATGGAATGAGCTGCCAGAGGAAGTGGTGGAGGCTGGTACAATTGCAATATTTAAGAGGCATTTGGATGAGTATATGAACAGGAAGGGTTTGGAGGGATATGGGCCGGGTGCTGGCAGGTGGGACTAGATTGGGTTGGGATATCTGGTCAGCATGGACGGGTTGGGCCGAAGGGTCTATTTCCGTGCTGTACATCTCTATGACCCTATGTCTCTAGAGACACTTAATGACTTGGCCTCCACAGTGCTCTGCAGCCCTCTGAGCTCCACACCCTCTGGCAGAACAAATTCCTCCTCATCTCAGTTCTCAGGACCATCCCTTCACTCTGAAGCTGTGTCCTCGGTTACCTGTATCTCCTACTGGTGGAAACATCTCTCCACATCCCCTCTATCCAGGCTTCTCAGTATGCTATAAGTTTCAACAAGATACCCTTCTCCAAGTCCAGCATATCCCTCCTTAGATACTGGGATTTGGAACTGCTCACAATATTCCAAGACCAATATCACCACAGACGTATACAGCCTTAGCAATACATCCCTACTCCTGTTTTCAAGCCCTTTCAAAGCTCCCAGCTGAGTCGGCATGTTACCTGGAAGCGAATCCTGAACCAAGATTCTCCATTCCCTTTGCGCTTCAGACTCTGAAAACGTTCCCATTTAGGAAAGACTCTGCACCGCGATTCTTCTGAGTAAAGTGCAAAACCTCATACCGTCCCACATTATATTCCATCTATCACTGCTTTGCCCACTCTCTCAGCCTCTCCAAATCCTTCTGTAACCTGCCCACCTTCTCAACCTGGAGGACCGACCTGTCCCTCCACCCATCCTGGTGTTGTCTGCAAACTCCATTGTCCTTACTTCCTTTGTTCAGGTCAATAATGTATAACGTGAAGAGTAATGTTTCCAGCTGAACTCCACTAGACACCTTTATCTCCACCCTGCCTTCTGCCAGTCAGCAAATCCTCTTGCCATGCTAGTGTTAGGGCCACAATTGTTTACAATTTACACAGATAATTGAGAGTTGGGGACCAAGTGCAGTGTGTCAAAGTTCACAGATTACTCTAAAATGAGTGATCAAAGTGTGCAGTAGACACTGAAAGACTGCAGAGGAATATAGGTGGGTTAAGTGAGTGGACAAGGGTCTGGCAGATGGACTACAATATTGGTAAATGTGAGGTCATCCATTCTGGTAAGAGTAACAGCAAAACAGACTATTATTTAAATGGTATAAAAACCTGCAGCGTGCTGCTGTGCAGAGGGACCTGAGTGTCCTTGTACATAAATCACAAAAAGTTGGTTTGCAGGTACAACAGGCAACTGGGAAGGCACACAGAATATTGTCCCTCATTGCTAAAGGGATGGAGGTGAAAAACAGGCAGGTTATGCTGCAGCTGTACAGGGAGCTGGTGAGGCCACAGCTGGAGGACTGTGTGCAGGTTTGGTCTCCTTACTTGAGAGAGGATGTACAGGCAGTGGAGGGGGTACAGGGGAGGGTCACTCAGTTGGTTCCGGAGTTGGGAGAGTTGCTTTATGAGTGGAAGCTGAGTAGACCGAGACAGTACCAATTGGAATTTAGAAGAGCGAGGGGGAATCTTATAGAAACATATAAAATTATAAAGGGAATAGATAGAGGCAGAGAGGATGTTTCCACTGGCGGGTGAAAGTAGAACTAGGGAGCATAGCTTCAAAATAACAGGAAGCAGATTTCGGACTGAGCTGGGGAGAAACTTCCTCACCCATAGGGTTGTGAATCTGTGGAATTCCTTGCTCAATGAAGCCACTGAGGCTACCTCGTTGAGTGTTTTTAAGGCAAAGATAGATTTTTGAACAGTAAAGGGATGACGGGTTATGGTGAGAGGGCGGGGAGGTGGAGCTGAGGCCATGAGAATATCAGCCCTGATCTTACTGAATGGCAGAACAGGCCAAATGGCCTACTCCTGCTCTGGGTCCATGTGGTTAATGAGTGGAATTCTGAGGGAAGCAGGGAGGAGCAGTTTGTAACAACGTGCCACACACCCCCTCAATAATGAGGCACTGTCTTGGAAAGGTTGACTGAACCTGGGGCTCACTGAGAAATTGTGTCTTTAATCCTTTCACTTGTCAGGATTTTCAGAATTTACTCCTCACACAAACACCACCTTCTCAAGGTCCAAACTCTGAACGGGGGTGTAGATTGTACACAGAGAGCTTATTTCTGCTCAGCAGGGATAAATTCTGGCCTGAGGTGGTGCTCATAGCCCAAGCAAGAGGAATAGCAAATGAGGTACTTTATGCCTTTTAATCGATGAGAAAGGCCAAGGTGAGAGGGGATTTCAGTAGAAAACCAGATGAGCAGTTCACAGAATGCTCAAAACAGTCTGTCAGAGCAACACATTCCAGAACCAGCTGTGGTGCTGGAAAAGCACAGCAGGTCGGGCAGCATCCTGATGAAGGGCTTTTGCCTGAAGCACCAATTCTCCTGCTCCTCTGATGCTGCATGACTTGCTGTGCTTTTCCAGCACCACACGCTCTCGACCCATGAATTAATTGTCACATTTCACAGTCAGCTCCTGAATGTGTGGAGCATTCTGTGAACCCCTCACCCAGACTACTGACGACAATCTGATTTTCCCCAAATACCAAATAAATAACAGAAACATCTACAGCTTGCTTATGAGCAACTCATAAGTCATGGATTCAAAACCTACCATGGTAAGGTGCGGAACTGAATGATATAACCGACAGGTCAGCACCAGAGAGATGGCCATGAAAGATTGACAATTCGTGACAGTTCTTCAGGATGTGGAACTCGTGCCCAGATCTGGTCAATGTCTCTACACAACTCCATCTCTCACTAAATGTAATATCCAGTCGCACTTGTCAGAAAAAATGTTTCCTCCTGGATCTGTAGGCATCAGATGTCAACAATGCTGACAAATATACAGCCAACACCATCAACTGGACTCTCATCTCTTTGTTTTCCTGCAGTAGTCATCCACAAAGCAGCAGTTTACCGCATTGAAAGGAAGTCTATGGGATAGTGATCATGGGAAATGTAACTAAAAATTGAACTCTTCTTTCTCGCATAAAAGTATCTTTAAAGAACTTGCATTTATATAGCACCCTTGATGTGGTAAAACGCTTGCAAGTACCTCACAGGAAAATTATCCAGAAAATTTGAAACCAAGCACCATGTGGCAATATTAAGATTGCAAAGAGGAAAGTTTGGTCAAAACCATACCTTTTAAGGAGAAGAGACAGGCAGAGGGGAAGAGTGATTATGAGGGAAATCTAAATCTTAGGGCTTTGGCAATGTGTGAAGGCAGAATGCTGGCTCACTTTCACTGGCAGGATTGTGGGTTCCACACGGGCTGCAGCGATCCAGGAAGGCAGCTCACCACCACCTTCTCAAGGTAAGAACTCTGAACGGGGGTGTAGATTGTACGCAGCGAGATTATTTCTGCTCAGCAGGGATAAATTCTGGCCTGAGGTGGTGCTCATAGCCCACGCAAGAGGAATAGCAAATTAGGTATTTTATGCCTTTTAATCGATGAGAAAGGCCAAGGTGAGAGGGAAGTTCAGTAGAAAATCAGACATGAGGCATCAATCAGATCAGCCACAATCTCATTAAAGGATGCAGCAGGCTCAGAAAACAAAACAGCCTCTTCCTCTTTCGATGTTCATTCAGGAGATAACGGTGTTGTTGTCCGGGCCCAGCATGTATTCCCCGTCCCTACTTGCCCCTTGAGAAGGTGAGGGTGAGCTGCCTTATTGAACCGCTGCAGTCCATGTGCTGTGGGTAGACCCACAATGCCCTGAGGGAGGGAATTCCAGGATTCTGACCCAGTGACACTGATGGAACGGGGAGATATTTCCAAATCAGTGACTACACGGGGAATGACGTGTGGTGCTGTCTCCATTTGTCTGTGGCCCTTTTCCTTTCAGACGTTCACACCGTGTCCCTGTTCACACCGTGTCCCTGCTCGCACCGTGTCCCTGCTCGCACCGTGTCCCTGCTCACACCGTCTACCTGCTCACACCGTGTCCCTGCTCACACCGTGTCTCTGGTCACACTTGTCCCTGCTCACACCGTGTCCCTGTTCACACCGTGTCCCTGCTCACACCGTGTCCCTGTTCACACCGTGTCCCTGTTCACACCGTCTCCCTGTTCACACCGTGTCCCTGCTCACACCGTGTCCCTGTTCACACCGTTTCTCTGGTCACACCGTCTCCCTGCTCACACCGTGGACTTGCGCACACCCTCTCCCTGTTCACACCGTGCCCCTGCTCACACCCTGTCCCTATTCACACCATGTCCCTGCTCACACCGTGTCCCTGCTCACACCGTGTCCCTGCTCACACCGTCCCCTTGTTCACACCGTGTCTCTGCTCACACCGTGTCCCTGCTCACACCGTGTCCCTGCTCACACCGTGTCTCTGCTCACACCGTTTCCCTGCTCACACCGTGTCCCTGCTCACACCGTGTCCCTGTACACACCGTGTCCCTATTCACACCCTGTCCCTATTCACACCGTGTCCCTGCTCACACCGTGTCCCTGCTCACACCGTGTCCCTGCTCACACCGTTTCCCTGCTCACACCGTGTCCCTGCTCACACCGTGTCCCTGTACACACCGTGTCCCTGTTCACACCCTGTCCCTATTCACACCCTGTCCCTGCTCACACCGTGTCCCTGCTCACACCGTGTCCCTGTTCACACCGTGTCCCTGCTCACACCGTGTGCCTGCTCACACCGTGTCCCTGCTCACACCGTCTCCCTTCTCACACCGTCTCCCTGTTCACACCGTGTCCCTGTTCACACCGTGTCCCTGCTCACACCGTGTCCCTACTCACACCGTGTCCGTGTTCACACTGTGTCCACACCGTGTCCCTGCTCACACCGTGACCCTGCTCACAGCATCTCCCTGCTCACACCATGTCCCTGCTCACATCGTGTCCCTGTTCACACGGTGTCCCTGCGCACATCCTCTCCCTGTACACACCGTGTCCCTATTCACACCGTGTCCCTGCTCACACCGTGTCCCTGTTCACACCGTGTCCCTGTTCACAGCATGTCCCTGCTCACACCGTGTCACTGCTCACACCGTGTCCCTGCTCACACCGTCTCCCTGCTCACACCGTCTCCCTGTTCACAGCATGTCCCTGCTCACACCGTCTCCCTGCTCACACCGTGTCCCTGCTCACACCGTCTCCCTGCTCACACCATCTCCCTGCTCACACCGTCTCCCTGCTCACAGCATGTCCCTGCTCACACCGTGTCCCTGTTCACTGCATGTCCCTGCTCACACCGTGTCCCTGCTCACACCGTCTCCCTGCTCACACCGTCTCCCTGTTCACAGCATGTCCCTGCTCACACCGTCTCCCTGCTCACA
This sequence comes from Hemiscyllium ocellatum, assembly GCF_020745735.1. Lineage (NCBI taxonomy): Eukaryota > Metazoa > Chordata > Chondrichthyes > Orectolobiformes > Hemiscylliidae > Hemiscyllium > Hemiscyllium ocellatum. The sequence goes on along the minus strand of NC_083445.1, from coordinate 1,250,648 downwards.
CCGTCTCCCTGCTCACACCGTCTCCCTGTTCACAGCATGTCCCTGCTCACACCGTGTCCCTGCTCACACCGTCTCCCTGCTCACACCGTCTCCCTGTTCACAGCATGTTCCTGCTCACACCGTCTCCCTGCTCACACCGTCTCCCTGCTCACACCGTCTCCCTGTTCACAGCATGTCCCTGCTCACACCGTGTCCCTGCGCACACCGTGTCCCTGCGCACACCGTGTCCCTGCTCACACCGTGTCCCTGTTCACACCGTGTCCCTGCTCACACCGTGTCCCTGTTCACACCGTGTCCCTGCTCACACCGTGTCCCTGCTCACACCGTGTCCCTGCTCACACCGTCTAACTGCTCACACCGTCTAACTGCTCACACCGTGTCCCTGCTCACACCGTGTCCCTGCTCACACCGTCTAACTGCTCACACCGTGTCTCTGCACACACCGTGTCCCTGTTCACACCGTGTCCCTGCTCACACCGTGTCCCTGTTCACACCGTGTCTCTGTTCACACCGTGTCCCTGCTCACACCGTCTCCCTGTTCACAACGTGTCGCTGTTCGCACCGTGTCCCTGCTCACACCGTCTCCCTGCTCGCACCGTGTCCCTGCTCGCACCGTGTCCCTGCTCACACCGTGTCCCTGCTCACACCGTCTCCCTGTTCACACCGTGTCCCTGTTCACACCGTGTCCCTGCTCACACCGCGTCCCTGTTCACACCGTGTCCGTGTTCACACCGTGTCCCTGCTCACACCGTCTCCCTGCTCGCACCGTGTCCCTGCTCACACCGTGTCCCTGCTCACACCGTCTCCCTGTTCACACCGTGTCCCTGTTCACACCGTGTCCCTGTTCACACCGTGTCCCTGCTCACACCGTGTCCCTGCGCACATCCTCTCCCTCTTCACACCGTTTCCCTGCTCACACCGTGTCCCTGTACACACCATGTCCCTGTTCACACCCTGTCCCTATTCACACCGTGTCCCTGCTCACACCGTGTCCCTGTTCACACCGTGTCCCTGCTCACACCGTGTCCCTGCTCACAGCATGTCCCTGCTCACACCGTGTCCCTGCTCACACCGTCTCCCTGCTCACACCGTCTCCCTGCTCACAGCATGTCCCTGCTCACACCGTGTCCCTGTTCACAGCATGTCCCTGCTCACACCGTGTCCCTGCTCACACCGTGTCCCTGCTCACACCGTCTCCCTGCTCACACCGTCTCCCTGTTCACAGCATGTCCCTGCTCACACCGTCTCCCTGCTCACACCGTGTCCCTGCTCACACCGTGTCCCTGCGCACACCGTGTCCCTGCTCACACCGTGTCCCTGCTCACACCGTGTCCCTGCTCACACCGTCTAACTGCTCACACCGTGTCCCTGCTCACACCGTGTCCCTGCTCGCACCGTGTCCCTGCTCACACCGCGTCCCTGTTCACACCGTGTCCCTGCTCACACCGTCTCCCTGTTCACACCGTGTCCCTGTTCACACCGTGTCCCTGCTCACACCGTCTCCCTTCTCACACCGTCTCCCTGTTCACACCGTGTCCCTGTTCACACCGTCTCCCTGTTCACACCGTGTCCCTGCTCACACCGTCTCCCTGCTCACAGCATGTCCCTGCTCACACCGTGTCCCTGTTCACACCGTGTCCCTGTTCACACCGTGTCCCTGCTCACACCGTCTCCCTGCTCACACCGTCTCCCTGCTCACACCGTCTCCCTGCTCACACCGTCTCCCTGTTCACACCGTCTCCCTGCTCACACCGTGTCCCTGTTCACACCGTGTCCCTGCTCACACCGTCTCCCTGCTCACACCGTGTCCCTGTTCACACCGTGTCCCTGCTCACACCGTGTCCCTGCTCACACCGTCTAACTGCTCACACCGTCTAACTGCTCACACCGTGTCCCTGCTCACACCGTGTCCCTGCTAACACCGTGTCCCTGTTCACACCGTGTCTCTGGTCACACTTGTCCCTGCTCACACCGTGTCCCTGTTCACACCGTGTCCCTGTTCACACCGTGTCTCTGTTCACACCGTGTCCCTGCTCACACCGTCTCCCTGTTCACAACGTGTCCCTGTTCACACCGTCTCCCTGCTCACACCGTGTCCCTGCTCACACCGTGTCCCTGCTCACACCGTGTCCCTGTTCACACCGTTTCTCTGGTCACACCGTCTCCCTGCTCACACCGTGGCCCTGCGCACACCCTCTCCCTGTTCACACCGTGCCCCTGCTCACACCCTGTCCCTATTCACACCATGTCCCTGCTCACACCGTGTCCCTGCTCACACCGTGTCCCTGCTCACACCGTCCCCTTGTTCACACCGTGTCTCTGCTCACACCGTGTCCCTGCTCACACCGTGTCCCTGCTCACACCGTGTCTCTGCTCACACCGTTTCCCTGCTCACACCGTGTCCCTGCTCACACCGTGTCCCTGTACACACCGTGTCCCTATTCACACCGTGTCCCTATTCACACCGTGTCCCTGCTCACACCGTGTCCCTGCTCACACCGTTTCCCTGCTCACACCGTGTCCCTGCTCACACCGTGTCCCTGTACACACCGTGTCCCTGTTCACACCCTGTCCCTATTCACACCCTGTCCCTGCTCACACCGTGTCCCTGCTCACACCGTGTCCCTGTTCACACCGTGTCCCTGCTCACACCGTGTGCCTGCTCACACCGTGTCCCTGCTCACACCGTGTCCCTGCTCACACCGTCTCCCTTCTCACACCGTCTCCCTGTTCACACCGTGTCCCTGTTCACACCGTGTCCCTGCTCACACCGTGTCCCTACGCAGACCGTGTCCGTGTTCACACTGTGTCCACACCGTGTCCCTGCTCACACCGTGACCCTGCTCACAGCATCTCCCTGCTCACACCATGTCCCTGCTCACATCGTGTCCCTGTTCACACGGTGTCCCTGCGCACATCCTCTCCCTGTTCACACCGTTTCCCTGCTCACACCGTGTCCCTGCTCACACCGTGTCCCTGTACACACCGTGTCCCTATTCACACCCTGTCCCTATTCACACCGTGTCCATGCTCACAACGTGTCCCTGTTCACACCGTGTCCCTGTTCACAGCATGTCCCTGCTCACACCGTGTCACTGCTCACACCGTGTCCCTGCTCACACCGTCTCCCTGCTCACACCGTCTCCCTGTTCACAGCATGTCCCTGCTCACACCGTCTCCCTGCTCACACCGTGTCCCTGCTCACACCGTCTCCCTGCTCACACCATCTCCCTGCTCACACCGTCTCCCTGCTCACAGCATGTCCCTGCTCACACCGTTTCCCTGTTCACAGCATGTCCCTGCTCACACCGTGTCCCTGCTCACACCGTCTCCCTGCTCACACCGTCTCCCTGTTCACAGCATGTCCCTGCTCACACCGTCTCCCTGCTCACACCGTCTCCCTGCTCACACCGTCTCCCTGTTCACAGCATGTCCCTGCTCACACCGTGTCCCTGCTCACACCGTCTCCCTGCTCACACCGTCTCCCTGTTCACAGCATGTCCCTGCTCACACCGTCTCCCTGCTCACACCGTCTCCCTGCTCACACCGTCTCCCTGTTCACAGCAGGTCCCTGCTCACACCGTGTCCCTGCTCACACCGTGTCCCTGTTCACACCGTGTCCCTGCTCACACCGTGTCCCTGTTCACACCGTGTCCCTGCTCACACCGTGTCCCTGCTCACACCGTGTCCCTGCTCACACCGTCTAACTGCTCACACCGTGTCCCTGCTCACACCGTGTCCCTGCTCACACCGTCTAACTGCTCACACCGTGTCTCTGCACACACCGTGTCCCTGTTCACACCGTGTCCCTGCTCACACCGTGTCCCTGTTCACACCGTGTCTCTGTTCACACCGTGTCCCTGCTCACACCGTCTCCCTGTTCACAACGTGTCGCTGTTCGCACCGTGTCCCTGCTCACACCGTGTCCCTGCTCACACCGTCTCCCTGTTCACACCGTGTCCCTGTTCACACCGTGTCCCTGTTCACACCGTGTCCGTGTTCACACCGTGTCCACACCGTGTCCCTGCTCACACCGTGACCCTGCTCACAGCATGTCCCTGCTCACATCGTGTCCCTGTTCACACCGTTTCCCTGCTCACACCGTGTCCCTGCTCACACCGTGTCCCTGCGCACATCCTCTCCCTCTTCACACCGTTTCCCTGCTCACACCGTGTCCCTGTACACACCATGTCCCTGTTCACACCCTGTCCCTATTCACACCGTGTCCCTGCTCACACCGTGTCCCTGTTCACACCGTGTCCCTGTTCACACCGTGTCCCTGCTCACACCGTGTCCCTGTTCACAGCATGTCCCTGCTCACACCGTGTCCCTGCTCACACCGTCTCCCTGCTCACATCGTCTCCCTGCTCACACCGTGTCCCTGCTCACACCGTGTCCCTGTTCACAGCATGTCCCTGCTCACACCGTGTCCCTGCTCACACCGTGTCCCTGCTCACACCGTCTCCCTGCTCACACCGTCTCCCTGTTCACAGCATGTCCCTGCTCACACCGTGTCCCTGCTCACACCGTCTCCCTGCTCACACCGTCTCCCTGCTCACACCGTGTCCCTGCTCACACCGTCTCCCTGTTCACAGCATGTCCCTGCTCACACCGTGTCCCTGCTCACACCGTCTCCCTGCTCACAGCATGTCCCTGCTCACACCGTGTCCCTGCTCACACCGTGTCCCTGCGCACACCGTGTCCCTGCTCACACCGTGTCCCTGCTCACACCGTCTAACTGCTCACACCGTGTCCCTGCTCACACCGTGTCCCTGCACGCACCGTGTCCCTGCTCACACCGTGTCCCTGCTCACACCGTGTCCCTGCTCGCACCGTGTCCCTGCTCACACCGTGTCCCTGCTCGCACCGTGTCCCTGCTCACACCGCGTCCCTGTTCACACCGTGTCCCTGCTCACACCGTCTCCCTTCTCACACCGTCTCCCTGTTCACACCGTGTCCCTGTTCACACCGTGTCCCTGCTCACACCGTCTCCCTTCTCACACCGTCTCCCTGTTCACACCGTGTCCCTGTTCACACCGTGTCCCTGCTCACACCGTCTCCCTGCTCACACCGTCTCCCTGCTCACAGCATGTCCCTGCTCACACCGTGTCCCTGTTCACACCATGTCCCTGTTCACACCGTGTCCCTGCTCACTCCGTCTCCCTGCTCACACCGTCTCCCTGCTCACACCGTCTCCCTGTTCACAGCATGTCCCTGCTCACACCGTCTCCCTGCTCACACCGTCTCCCTGCTCACACCGTGTCCCTGCTCACACCGTCTAACTGCTCACACCGTCTAACTGCTCACACCGTGTCCCTGCTCACACCGTGTCCCTGCTAACACCGTGTCCCTGTTCACACCGTGTCTCTGGTCACACTTGTCCCTGCTCACACCGTGTCCCTGTTCACACCGTGTCCCTGTTCACACCGTGTCTCTGTTCACACCGTGTCTCTGTTCACACCGTGTCCCTGCTCACACCGTCTCCCTGTTCACAACGTGTCCCTGTTCACACCGTCTCCCTGCTCACACCGTGTCCCTGCTCACACCGTGTCCCTGTTCACACCGTGTCCCTGATCACACCGTGTCCCTGCTCACACCCTGTCCCTGCTCACACCGTGTCCCTGCTCACACCGTGTCCCTGCTCACACCGTGTGCCTGCTCACACCGTCTCCCTGCTCACACCGTCTCCCTGCTCACACCGGCTCCCTTTTCACACCGTGTCCCTTTTCACACCCTGTCCCTGCTCACACCGTGTCTCTGTTCAGACCGTGTCCCTGTTCACACCGTCTCCCTGCTCACACCGTCTCCCTGTTCACAGCATGTCCCTGCTCACACCGTGTCCCTGCTCACACCGTCTCCCTGCTCACACCGTCTCCCTGCTCACACCGTCTCCCTGTTCACAGTATGTCCCTGCTCACACCGTGTCCCTGCTCACACCGTGTCCCTGTTCACACCGTGTCCCTGCTCACAGTGTCCCTGTTCACACCGTGTCCCTGCTCACACCGTGTCCCTGCTCACACCGTGTCCCTGCTCACAGTGTCCATGGTCACACCGTGTCCCTGCTCACACCGTGTCCCTGCTCACACCGTGTCCCTGCTCACAGTGTCCATGGTCACACCGTGTCCCTGCTCACACCGTATCCCTGCTCACAGTGTCCATGGTCACACCGTGTCCCTGTTCACACCGTGTCCCTGCTCACACCGTGTCCCTGCTCACACCGTGTCCCTGTTCACACCGTGTCCCTGCTCACACCGTGTCCCTGCTCACACCGTGTCCCTGTTCACACCATGTCCCTGCTCACACAGTGTCCCTGCTCACACCGTGTCCCTGCTCACACCGTGTCTCAGTTCACACCGTGTCCCTGCTCACAGTGTCCATGGTCACACCATGTCCCTGTTCACACCGTGTCCCTGGTCACACCGTGTCCCGGTTCACACCGTGTCCCTGCTCACACCGTGTCCCTGCTCACACCGTGTCCCTGTTCACACCGTGTCCCTGCTCACACCGTCTCCCTGCTCACACCGTCTCCCTGTTCACAGCATGTCCCTGCTCACACCGTGTCCCTGTTCACACCGTGTCCCTGTTCATACCGTGTCCCTGCTCACACCGTGTCCCTGTTCACACCGTGTCCCTGCTCACACCGTGTCCCTGTTCACACCGTGTCCCTGCTCACACCGTGTCCCTGCTCACACCGTCTCCCTGCTCACACCGTCTCCCTGTTCACAGCATGTCCCTACTCACACCGTGTCCCTGTTCACACCGTGTCCCTGTTCACACCGTGTCCCTGCTCACACCGTCTCCTTGTTCACAGCATGTCCCTGCCCACACCGTGACCCTGTTCACACCGTGTCCCTGTTCACACCGTGTCCCTGCTCACACCGTGTCCCTGCTCACACCGTCTCCCTGCTCACACCGTGTCCCTGCTCACACCGTCTAACTGCTCACACCGTGTCCCTGCTCACACCGTGTCCCTGCTCACACCGTGTCTCTGTTCACATCGTGTTCCTGCTCACACCGTGTCCCTGCTCACACCCTGTTCCTGCTCACACCGTGTCCCTGCTCACACCGTGTCCCTGCTCACACCGTGTCCCTGTTCGCACCGTGTCCCTGTTCACACCGTGTCCCTGTTCACACCGTGTCCCTGCTCACACCGTGTCCCTGCTCACAGTGTCCCTGTTCACACCATGTCCCTGCTCACACCGTGTCCCTGCTCACACCGTGTCCCTGCTCACACCGTGTCTCTGTTCACACCGTGTCCCTGCTCACACCGTGTTCCTGCTCACACCGTGTCCCTGTTCACACCGTGTCCCTGTTCATACCGTCTCCCTGCTCACACCGTCTCCCTGCTCACACCGTGTCCCTGCTCACACCGTGTCCCTGCTCACAGTGTCCCTGTTCACACCATGTCCCTGCTCACACCGTGTCCCTGCTCACACCGTGTCTCTGTTCACACCGTGTCCCTGCTCACAGTGTCCATGGTCACACCATGTCCCTGTTCACACGTGTCCCTGGTCACACCGTGTCCCGGTTCACACCGTGTCCCTGCTCACACCGTGTCCCTGCTCACACCGTGTCCCTGCTCACACCGTCTCCCTGCTCACACCGTCTCCCTGTTCACAGCATGTCCCTGCTCACACCGTGTCCCTGTTCACACCGTGTGCCTGCTCACACCGTCTCCCTGCTCACACCGTGTCCCTGCTCACACCGTGTCCCTGCTCACACCGTCCCTGCTCACACCGTGTCCCTGCTCACACCGTGTCCCTGCTCACACCGTGACCCTGTTCACACCGTGTCCCTGCTCACACCGTCTCTCTGTTCACACCGTGTCCCTGCTCACACCGTGTCCCTGCTCACACCGTGTTACTGCTCACACCGTGTCCCTGTTCACACCGTGTCCCTGCTCACACCGTCTCTCTGCTCACACCGTCTCTCTGTTCACACCGTGTCCCTGCTCACACCGTGTCCCTGCTCACACCATCTCTCTGTTCACACCGTGTCCCTGCTCACACCGTGTCCCTGCTCACACCGTGTCCGTGTTCACACCGTGTCCCTGCTCACACCGTGTCCGTGCTCACACCGTGTCCCTGTTCACACCGTGTCCGTGTTCACACCGTGTCCCTTCTCACACCGTGTCCCTGCTAACACCGTCTCCCTGCTCACACCGTCTCCCTGCTCACACCGTGTCCCTGTTCACACCGTATCCCTGCTCACACCGTGTCCCTGTTCACACCGTGGCCCTGTTCACACCGTGTCCCTGTTCACACCGTCTCCCTGCTCACACCGTGTCCCTGTTCATACCGTCTCCCTGCTCACACCGTCTCCCTGCTCACACCGTGTCCCTGCTCACACCGTGTCCCTGCTCACAGTGTCCCTGTTCACACCATGTCCCTGCTCACACCGTGTCCCTGCTCACACCGTGTCTCTGTTCACACCGTGTCCCTGCTCACACCGTGTCCCTGCTCACACCGTGTCCCTGCTCACACCGTGTCCCTGTTCACATCGTGTCCCTGCTCACACCGTCTCCCTGCTCACACCGTCTCCCTGCTCACACCGTCTCCCTGTTCACAGCATGTCCCTGCTCACACCGTGTCCCTGTTCACACCGTGTCCCTGTTCACACTGTGTCCCTGCTCACACCGTGTCCCTGCTCACACCGTGTCCCCGCTCACACCGTCTCCTTGCTCACACCGTGTCCCTGTTCACACCGTGTCCCTGTTCACACCGTGTCTCTGTTCACACCGTGTCACTGTTCACTCCGTCTCCCTGCTCACACCGTCTCCCTGTTCACACCGTCTCCCTGTTCACACTGTCTCCCTGTTCACACCGTCTCCCTGCTCACACCGTCTCCCTGTTCACACCGTGTCCCTGTTCACACCGTGTCCCTGCTCACACCGTGTCCCTGCTCACACCGTGTCCCTGCTCACACCGTGTTCCTGCTCACAACGTGTTCCTGCTCACACCGTGTCCCTGTTCACACCGTGTCCCTGTTCACACCGTGCCCCTGTTCACACCGTGTCCCTGCTCACACCGTGTCCCTATTGACACCGTGTCCCTGCTCACACTGTGTCCCTATTCACACCGTGTCCCTGCTCACACCGTGTCCCTGCTCACACCGTGTCCCTGCTCACACCGTGTCTCTGTTCACATCGTGTTCCTGCTCACACCGTGCCCCTGCTCACACCCTGTTCCTGCTCACACCGTGTCCCTGCTCACACCGTGTCCCTGCTCACACCGTGTCCCTGATCACACCGTCTCCCTGCTCACACCGTCTCCCAGTTCACACCGTGTCCCTGCTCACACCATGTCTCTGCTCACAACGTTTTCCTGCTCACACCGTGTCCCTGCTCACACCGTGTCCCTGTTCACACCGTGTCCCTGCTCACACCGTGTCTCTGTTCACATCGTGTTCCTGCTCACACCTTGTTCCTGCTCACACCGTGTTCCTGCTCACACCGTGTCCCTGTTCACACCGTGTCCCTGCTCACACCGTGTCCCTGCTCACACCGTCTCCCAGTTCACACCGTGTCCCTGCTCACACCATGTCTCTGCTCACAACGTTATCCTGCTCACACCGTGTCCCTGCTCACACCGTGTCCCTGCTCACACCGTCCCTGCTCACACCGTGTCCCTGCTCACACCGTGTCCCTGCTCACACCGTGTCCCTGCTCACACCGTCTCCCTGTTCACACCGTGTCCCAGTTCACACCGTGTCCCTGTTCACACCGTGTCCCTGCTCACACCGTCTCTCTGTTCACACCGTGTCCCTGCTCACACCGTGTTACTGCTCACACCGTGTCCCTGTTCACACCGTGTCCCTGCTCACACCGTCTCTCTGCTCACACCGTCTCTCTGTTCACACCGTGTCCCTGCTCACACCGTGTCCCTGCTCACACCGTCTCTCTGTTCACACCGTGTCCCTGCTCACACCGTGTCCCTGCTCACAACGTGTCCGTGTTCACACCGTGTCCCTGTTCACACCGTGTCCCTGCTCACACCGTGTCCCTGTTCACACCGTGTCCGTGTTCACACCGTGTCCCTGCTCACACCGTGTCCCTGCTCACACCGTCTCCCTGCTCACACCGTGTCCCTGTTCACACCGTATCCCTGCTCACACCGTGTTCCTACTCACACCGTGTCCCTGTTCACTCCGCGTCCCTGTTCACACCGTCTCCCTGCTCACACCGTGTCCCTGTTCACACCGTCTCCCTGCTCACACCGTCTCCCTGCTCACACCGTCTCCCTGCTCACACCGTGTCCTGTTCACACCGTGTCCCTGCTCACACCGTGTCCCTGCTCACACCGTCTCCCTGCTCACACCGTCTCCCTGCTCACACCGTCTCCCTGCTCACAGCATGTCCCTGCTCACACCGTGTCCCTGCTCACACCGTGTCCCTGCTCACACCGTCTCCCTGCTCACACCGTCTCCCTGCTCACAGCATGTCCCTGCTCACACCGTGTCTCTGTTCACACCGTGTCCCTGTTCACACCGTGTCTCTGTTCACACCGTCACCCTGCTCACACCGTGTCCCTGCTCACACCGTGTCCCTGCTCACACCGTGTCCCTGTTCACACCGTGTCTCTGCTCACACCGTTTCCCTGCTCACACCGTCTCCCTGTTCACACCGTCTCCCTGCTCACACCGTGTCCCTGTTCACACCGTCTCCCTGCTCACACCGTCTCCCTGCTCACACCGTCTCCCTGCTCACACCGTGTCCCTGTTCACACCGTGTCCCTGCTCACACCGTGTCCCTGCTCACACCGTGTCCCTGCTCACACCGTCTCACTGCTCACACCGTCTCCCTGCTCACAGCATGTCCCTGCTCACACCGTGTCCCTGCTCACACCGTGTCCCTGCTCACACCGTCTCCCTGCTCACAGCATGTCCCTGCTCACACCGTGTCTCTGTTCACACCGTGTCCCTGCTCACACCGTGTCCCTGTTCAGACCGTGTATCTGTTCACACCGTCACCCTGCTCACACCGTGTCCCTGCTCACACCGTGTCCCTGTTCACACCGTGTCCCTGCTCACACCGTGTCCCTTTTCACACCGTGTCCCTGCTCACACCGCGTCCCTGCTCACACCACGTCCCTGTTCACACCGCGTCCCTGCTCACACCGTTTCCCTGCTCACACCGTTTCCCTGCTCACACCGTGTCCCTTTTCACACCGTGTCCCTGCTCACACCGCGTCCCTGTTCACACCGCGTCCCTGTTCACACCGCGTCCCTGCTCACACCGCCTCCCTGCTCACACCGTGTCCCTGCTTACACCGTCTCCCTGCTCACACCGTCTCCCTGCTCACACCGTTTCCCTGCTCACACCGTCTCCCTGCTCACAGCGTGTCTCTGCTCACACCGTGTCCCTGTTCACACCGTGTCTCTGTTCACACCGTCTCCCTGCTCACACCGTGTCCCTGCTCACACCGTTTCCCTGCTCACACCGTCTCCCTGCTCACACCGTGTCCCTGCTCACACCGTTTCCCTGCTCACACCGTCTCCCTGCTCACACCGTCTCCCTGCTCACGGCGTGTCCCTGCTCACACCGTGTCTCTGCTCACACCGTGTCCCTGTTCACACCGTGTCTCTGTTCACACCGTGTCCCTGCTCACACCGTGTCCCTGTTCACACCGTTTCCCTGCTCACACCGTGTCCCTGCTCACACCGTGTCCCTTTTCACACCGTGTCCCTGCTCACACCGCGTCCCTGTTCACACCGCGTCCCTGCTCACACCGTCTCCCTGCTCACACCGTCTCCCTGCTCACAGCATGTCCCTGCTCACACCGTGTCCCTGTTCACACCGTGTCTCTGTTCACACCGTCACCCTGCTCACACCGCGTCCCTGCTCACACCGTTTCCCTGCTCACACCGTTTCCCTGCTCACACCGTGTCCCTGCTCACACCGTGTCCCTTTTCACACCGTGTCCCTGCTCACACCGCGTCCCTGTTCACACCGCGTCCCTGTTCACACCGCGTCCCTGCTCACACCGTGTCCCTGCTCACACCGTCTAACTGCTCACACCGTCTCCCTGCTCACACCGTTTCCCTGCTCACACCGTGTCCCTGTTCACACCGTGTCTCTGTTCACACCGTGTCCCTGTTCACACCGTTTCCCTGCTCACACCGTGTCCCTGCTCACACCGCGTCCCTGTTCACACCGCGTCCCTGCTCACACCGTCTCCCTGCTCACACCGTCTCCCTGCTCACACCGTGTCCCTGCTCACACCGTGTCCCTGCTCACACCGTGTCTCTGCTCACACTGTTTCGCTGCTCACACCGTTTCGCTGCTCACACCCTGTCCCTGCTCACACCCTGTCCCTGCTCACACCCTGTCCCTGCTCACACCGTGTCCCTATTCACACCGTGTCCCTTTTCACACCGTGTCCCTGCTCACACCGCGTCCCTGCTCACACCGCGTCCCTGTTCACACCGCGTCCCTGCTCACACCGTGTCTCTGCTCACACCGTGTCCCTGCTCACACCGTGTCTCTGCTCACACCGTTTCGCTGCTCACACCGTTTCGCTGCTCACACCGTGTCCCTGCTCACACCCTGTCCCTGCTCACACCCTGTCCCTGCTCACACCCTGTCCCTGCTCACACCGCGTCCCTGCTCACACCGCGTCCCTGTTCACACCGCGTCCCTGCTCACACTGTCTCCCTGCTCACACCGTCTCCCTGTCCACAGCATGTCCCTGCTCCCACCGTCTCCCTGTTCACACCGTGTCCCTGTTCACACCGTGTCCCTGTTCACACCGTGTCCCTGCTCACACCGTCTCCCTGTCCACAGCATGTCCCTGCTCACACCGTGTCCCTGCTCACACCGTGTCCCTGCTCACACCGTCTCCCTGCTCACACCGTGTCCCTGTTCACACCGTCTCCCTGCTCACACCGTGTCCCTGTTCACACCGTGTACCTGTTCACACCGTGTCCCTGCTCACACCGTCTCTCTCTCTGTTCACACCGTGTCCCTGCTCACACCGTGTCCCTGCTCACACCGTGTTACTGCTCACACCGTGTCCCTGTTCACACCGTGTCCCTGCTCAAACCGTGTCCCTGCTCACACCGTCCCTGCTCACACCGTGTCCCTGCTCACACCGTGTCCCTGTTCACACCGTGTCCCTGCTCACACCGTCTCCCTGTTCACACCGTGTCCCTGTTCACACCGTGTCCCTGTTCACACCGTGTCCCTGCTCACACCGTCTCTCTGTTCACACCGTGTCCCTGCTCACACCGTGTCCCTGCTCACACCGTGTTACTGCTCACACTGTGTCCCTGTTCACACCGTGTCCCTGCTCACACCGTCTCTCTGCTCACACCGTCTCTCTGTTCAAACCGTGTCCCTGCTCACACCGTGTCCCTGCTCACACCGTGTCTCTGTTCACACCGTGTCCCTGCTCACACCGTGTCCCTGCTCACACCGTGTCCGTGTTCACACCGTGTCCCTGTTCACACCGTGTCCCTGCTCACACCGTGTCCCTGTTCACACCGTGTCCCTGCTCACACCGTGTCCCTGCTCACACCGTCTCCCTGCTCACACCGTGTCCCTGTTCACACCGTATCCCTGCTCACACCGTGTTCCTACTCACACCGTGTCCCTGTTCACTCCGTGTCCCTGTTCACACCGTCTCCCTGCTCACACCGTGTCCCTGTTCACACCGTCTCCCTGCTCACACCGTCTCCCTGCTCACACCGTCTCCCTGCTCACACCGTCTCCCTGCTCACACCGTGTCCCTGTTCACACC